>NC_142394.1:4566000-4867000 GCF_059441095.1 Idiotropiscis lumnitzeri | reverse complement strand
CTATACACAAATTATCAATAAAGTCAACTTGCCAATTGTTTGATGAATAATAAAATTATAATAAATTAAATGACAAATAATATTTTGGCAGTTAAATCAAAACATCCAAAAGGATGTGGGAAGTGCATTTTTTAATTCAAAGTTACTGATAGGAAACCACATTAACAAAGTCAACTAGGAATAAAAATTGGAAAAAAATCACATTGTACTGCTACTGCAGCTGTGCTTTAATGATAAATTTTATTCATCAATAGAAGTGTTGTGCATGCGTCGGTGTGGTTGTTCACTTCATCAACGAGTGTGTTGTTCTATATCAATTTATGCATGAATTTGTTGTGTGGCTCGACGCATTGCGTAGCTTTAGTAGAATGGCCCAGGGCACGATGCTTATAAACCCAACTTCTAGAGGGTGTTGAATTGCAGTTAGCATCTCACCCCAGCACATCTTCATATGACGATATGGCAATGATACAATACCCATGCTGGCTTGGGTCTTTTCTTTATGGACTGTTTGAGAAGCGCTTTTAAACTCAGATGAGCACCTTCCTTGCGGCCTTTAAAGCAGCAGTAGTAAGGCGCCTTCTGAAAAAGAACATTTTAGATTTTAACCATCCGGATGTCATGACCCGTGTCGGGCATGTCTGTGTTTTTTGTTATTGTTTTCGTCACCTCCCTGCCATGTGCACGTTGTTTATGTTTTGTCAGCTGTGTAGGGGCGTTTCCCTCTCAGCCGTCTCGTCCTCACCAGCCACGCACCTGTTCCCTGTCAACCATCACGCACCTGATTCACATCTGCTCCCCTGATTACTCGGACTATTTATCCACCCCTTGCCGACAGCTCAGCGTCTGAACATTTGTCCTGCTACGCCCTGTTACGGACTTTCACGATCACCCTCCTTCTCGCTCATGCCCTCGCTCATGCCCTCGCTCATGCCCTCACTCATGCCCTTGCTCATGCCCTCGCTCATGCCCTCGCTCATGCCCACGCTCCTGCTCCATGCTCATGCCCCCTGCTCATGCCCCCGGTCCCTGGTGTTTTGTCACAATCCTCGTCACTTGTCTTCTTTCGTTCTGTTTAGTCACGTTTAGTTTGTCCACGCCACGTTGTTTGTCCTTGTTTGTTTCATTTAATAAATTCCCTTTAAGTTTATCCGTTTCCCTGCTTCCTCGCTTTCTGGGTCCACCTCCTCTTCGCCGAACGGCGAACCCTGACACCGGATAACTACCAACCTGTAACTTACCAGTACAACTATAAAGAAATGTTGTTTCTTCTGATGGTCTTAAGCACTGCTTTCGATATAGAAGACCAGAACATTCTTTTAAATTGACGTTAATCTGTCTGGCCTCGTTTTCATCCTTATCTCATAGAAAAAAATATATTATCTAAATTTGGAGATGTGTTGCTCAAAAGACTGAAGGTACATGTGTTGTGACTCAGGGTTCTATTTTAGGCACTGTTCAATTTGTATATGCTTCCTCTTGGTGGTATCATCAGAATGTTCGGAATGGACTTTCATAGCTATGCTGACGATTCGCAACTGAAGATCTCTGTCTCAAGAGACTTTTGAACTATACTTTAGACATCAAATCCTCAACAGCAGATAACTTTCTATAGCTTAACCAGGATAAAACTGATGTTTTAGTAATCTGTATGTTTCACAAGTGAAAATCCTAGAAGTTATTTTCGGCTCTGAGCTCACTTTTATCCCTCACATGAAAAAAATAACCGACATAGTTTATCAATTCAAGTATAGAGCCATAGTCTGCCCGCCCTTTCTCTCTCCGGCCAACAGGGAGACGCTAATTACACTGATTAAAGTAATGCCCTGCTTTCGGGTCTTCCCTAAAAGTATACTTCAAGTTTACATTTACAATTAATGTGATCAATTTGTTATTTTTCGTGCACATGTAATAGATTTAAAACCATTTTTTAAATAATATAGCTATTCACCATGTTCATTAAGCACGCCAGTAGATCATATGTGTGAAATGGACTCGATTGCTCAATACACACACACATATTGAGTTAATCCTCAAAGAATGATGCCGAATCGTTTTTCCAGCCAACAGGTGTGATCCACCGTGAATTGTCTTGAAGCCGTGGTGGCGCAGTGGGACCGGTGGTGGTGCGGGCTAGAGCCCGTGTTGTGGCATCAAAAGTGCATTTATGAGCATCGTCCCAATGAAGTATCTTTCGCTTTCCAGGGCAGCGGTATAGCGGCGCCATTGTGTTTTCTATGCCAGGCAGGGAGCGGTGCTCGTAAGTCACCATGCAGATGAACTTCTTTCAGTCCTTCAGGTGGTTGGTGTCAAGAACTAACTGACAGTGGCAACTTTGCTCAGGAGTGGCCGTAAGCAGGACACTGAGACGTCCTGGTTCAGGAATTCAACCTTGTACACGTTGAAAATGTATTTGTCCGGGTGCTCAATCATCCCGTTGTCTTCCAGGAGCTTCACACTTTGGAATTACATCAGGATGTCATCAACATAGATGGTGCAGAAAGATTATATGATCCATCATCCGTGGCCACGCTGTTCCTCATGCCAAAAGTAGAGATGATGAACACGAACATGCCAAACGCCGTGATGATGGCGCTCTTGTACATGTCATCTGTTATGAGGACTTGGATGTAACCCTTTAGTTGGTCCAGCTTGGAGAAGACTCTGGCACCATCCAACTGGGACGTGAGGTTGGCCATGTTGGTCAGTTTCTGTTTGGCGGTTCAGTTTGTGATAGCCTCCACAAGGCTACCAGGATCCATCGGGCTTCTTCACTATTTAATTGAAGCTTGATTTAAATGCAGCGATGGAGGGGTTTGGACAGCTCGGGGAGTTCCAGAAGCGTGACGTTAGAATGGTGTTTTAAATGCAGTGGTGGAGGCCGGGAGCGCTGGGTAGATGAGCGTAACTCAATCTCTTAGGGATGATTTTCCTGTCTTTCTTATTGTTGTGAATAATCTTGATAGTGCCAATTGACAAACTATAAAATATCTTGACAGCAGTAATTCCACCCCTCATTTATTGAGACACACCTCTTCTTGCTTGGAGGTCTTGATGTTCAGAAAAAATAATAATATATTATCATAATTTTTAATGATGCTAGATTGTAAGAAGTACAAATAATATCTATTTGTGTTGTGATGTTATAAGTACGTTGCGGTTAAAGGGTAACTTGGATGATCTTAACATTGGCACTTATATAATAGGTTTGCATGTAAAAATAACATCAGTCGGTTTTGGACATTTAGTTACGCTAAAGTTGTGTCAACTGTCAGGAGGCAGACGACGGCTGACAGCGGGCAGTAGGCAGATAGCAGGCGGGCATGGATCTATAAACCCGCCCTATCCCGCCCCTTCCCTCCCGTGCTAAGAGTAGGATAACGGCACCGCTGACAGCAACATTTAGCTTCAGGCCATTTAAACAAAAGGTTTGCACAACAGAGACCAACTCCGTCGCTGAGTGTGGAAGCATTGGAGTGTGTCATTTCGGCTGTTAAATTCAAATTGGACGACGTGTTGTAGATCGAAAAACTGGGGCCAATCCTCATCCAAATAAATGTGCACGTCTACTCATTCTCACTTCAGTCTATCTAAATATACCGACCGGTGCTTTATGCCGTGCGCTCCTCCCAGCATACGTCTATGTACCTCTGCTCACTTTCACAGCAAGTGCACCTCGCCTACTGCCCGACAGCTGGGATAGGCTCCATCACCCACGTGACTCGAGTGAGGAAAGGCAACTCAGATAATGGATTGAATATCATGATCCGTGTCCAACCATAAATGAAAATCATGAATTATTAATAATGACAAATAAAGGTAATGTGAGCAAATTTGATATTTCAAAATTGTGTACCTTGTTGTAACCTTGTGTATGAAATGCGCTATATGCAGTAAATACAAATGCCTTGCTTTATAAATGCATTATATTTTATTCACTGGCCTTGCTGAATATGCTGAAATGATTAGTATCTCTCGGCGGCACGGTGAGCGACTGGTTAACACGATGGTCTCACAGTGTAGAGGTCGTGGGTTCAATTCCGGCTCCGGCCTTCCTGTGTGGAGTTTGCATGTTCTCCCTGTGCCTGAGTGGTTTTCCTCCAGGTACTCTGGTTTCCTCTCACAACCCAAAAACATGCATGGCAGGTTGATTGAACACTCTAAATTGCCCCTATAGGTATGAGTGTGAGCACGGATGGTTGTTTGTCTACGTGTACCCTGTGATTGGCTGGCAACCAGTTCAGGGTGTACCCCACCTACTGCCTGAAAATAGCTGGGATAGGCTCCAACACCCCCATGCAACCCTTGTGAGGAGAATGGATGGATGCAATCACAAAGTACTTGACCTAAGAGGGGATACATATATATATATATATATATCTTATACATTACCATGAACAATTAAGCAAATGGTGTGCACCTTCGCAATAAACTGAAATGTCAGTTGTCTTTTCTTACGTTAAGTCTGTTTTCATCAATGGTCCACAACTTTTTCAGAATGTCTTTATTGCTTAACCCCATGCTAAAAGGGCCACCGCTGTCTTTATGACCGATGCCTTTAGCCCCGGCCTCTGCCTCAAACTCACTGGTTTGGACACGTTTAGAGGAGAAATGGTGAGTATGATGATGATGGAGGTGCCGGACAAGAAAGCGAGAGGGAAACCCAAGAGAAGGTTGATGATGTAGTGAAAAGGCAGCAGGTGGTGTTAGTCAGAAAGGTACAGAAAATAGGCTTGGATGGAAAACAATGACACACTGCGGTTACCACAAACGGGGTCAGGCTGAAAGATGTCAGCTCGTCTATGTTACGACCGGCTCTGCTAGGGAAGGAGGGAAGTAACATAGACCACGTTGTAAAATGGTTTGGAGAGAGTTTACAATTTATTTTTAGTGAAGAAAAGAGGTAGGTTTCAAACAAATGAGCTTAACATAAAGATATTAACGACGCTCACAAATGTGTATAAGTAAACACTAGCAAGTGTCTCCAAAATTTGCGAAAGTCCATACGAGAGACACAAATAGCACAGGCGAGGCGAACTGAACTCTTAAGTCCCAGCCGCCCTGAGCAGCAGAACCGAGGTCCTTTTATTGGTCCCAGCTGCACAGGTGGAGCTCGTTGATTGGGACGTCCATGAGTAACGAGCAGGAAAGCAGTCCACCAATGAAGAACGAGCAGAAAACCAGGCCAACAATGAGGCACAAGTCCATTGACTTTACTACGAAAGGGTGGAAGAGTTAAAACAAGACACAAGGGCGTGGCCTTGTAGGTGGGCCCTAGCCAAGGACCGTAACAGTCTAATAAAAGTGTTCAGCGTTTAATATATTTTTCTAGGGTTGTTTGTTAGAATATTTATTCCTAATTAATTAAAGGAGAGCTACTCTAAAATCACACTTTACATTAACAGCAAAATGTCTAATTTACGCAAATCACATGTTTATAACAGAAGTGGCGTGGAGAGATTGTGATGTCGTACAAAAAGCTACCAGCAGGTGTCATACTATACAGTATGACAAGCAGTTTAAGTTGAGTCACATCATCAACACTGAGTAAATTGTCAAAATGTCCATTACATTTAAACAAAATACACAGTAGTTCTTGAATTTTTGATGGATGAAAATAAACACACATCAACGATGTCTGTAAGTAATGCATGCCACCAGCATGTTAAATGCTTTCATTGTGGATGCACGTCCTCAGAAATGCGAAGGACGGGAGTGCTAAAGTTGGAGGAACATGGAGCTAAATTTGGGGTGGTCAGGTGACTTATCTTCTTGCCACTCTCGCCTCCAGGTGCCTCCAGTGAATCTGGGCCATGCTGAAGCTTGTTAGGTTGCAGAGGAGGCACCAGGCCATGCAGGAGGCTGTTTCCTAAATTGGAGTGGCATCGAGCAAGGTTATCGGTGAGGTGCTGCAGATATACCTCATCTAGCTTTTTCTCCAGAAGTCCATTCAGCAATGAGTCAGACATGGGCTCTGACTGTGATGAGGGCAGACCAAGACTAGTGTTTACCCCATCACCCATAACCAGATAGCCCTGGTCAGGAAGTGATACGAGAGGCTCTTGAAGTAACTGCTGTTGTTCTGCACACTCTGACTGGGTCAAAGTATAAAAGTGGGTGTAAAGATCTTGCTGAGTGGCGCTGCTTCTTAATGCGTTAGAGGAGATGAGGCCAGAGTCAGCCACCTGGAGATCAGGATAATGTTCCAAGAGGCTACGAGCGCCTGAGCAGAGTATCAGGTCCGTTTCGAGGGTTTGAACAGGTGAACCACTGAGGAAGGAAAGGCCTGTGGCAGCTGTAGGTACCACCCGCAATCCTTGAGAAAGTCTGGACCCAGGACCATCTTGGTCTTGACCTGAACAATAAAATACAGACAACACACATACAATAAAACTTTTCACTGTGTTCAGTGCCATCAGGGCGGGTGTGCCGGCGGCCGACCCGACAATAGCTGAGGCCAGGAAACCTCGCGCGAGCACACACGTGTCATGGTGGCTGCTATCACTACTACTGAGCGGAGGCCGACTGGAGCTCGCTTGGAGGGCATTGACCGGAATACCCACCACAGGTATCGCTGGCAGGCCAGGAGAGATGCTGACTTGGAGCATCTCGGCCTCATTAGTTGAACGGGCGCACCGGATGTAACCCCGGTGCTGAAGAGCGACCAGCGACTTGGAGGAGCAATCAGCTCGCACGCTGGTGCTGCGACTCAATTTGTTCTTCTTTTGGTGTCCTGTAGAATGCTCACCCTTCTTTTGCTCTCTATCTACCATTGTCAAAGTGTGGCGTTTCCTCAAATTAGTGAAGTTTTCGACCCTTGCCAAAATGACTGTTTGTATTTTGCGCAGGGCATTGTAGAATGTGAGATGCCCCCACCCGTAGTTCTAACATGTTTTGTACATTTTTGTACTTTAGCAGTTTTTACATAGGTAGTATTTTGATCCAAGCAAATATTGTATAGGCGCAACAGTGCAGTACGTGTGCGAATTTGGTTAAGTGTAGTTGCTCGTTGTATGACTGCAATACTTTTAATACATATGTATTTTCACTAGTTTAGTGATAAAAATGCTGCTCACCTGTTAGTTGAAGATCTGTCGGAGGAGTCATTAAGTTTTTCTGCAACATTTGTTCCTTGGAAACAAAAGCAACCTTATTGCTGTCCTCCTTGTAACGCAACACACAGAGAAAACCTTCTCCCAGCATGACTCACAATTAATCTTGTCCTTTTATCTCGGTAATATCTTTTTTGTTGCCTGTTATTAGCGCTCGAAGTAAAATGGGACTGTGGATGTGAATGTGGCAACCGACTGGCTTGTGTTACTTCTCCAACAGAGAAGTGGCCCCTCCACCCACTCAGCTTACTTCCTTTATTCAGTATGAAAAAAAAAAAGAAAAGAGAAGAAGGTGCCTGCTATTTCATAATGAGTGATGACAAACATTGTATTGCATAACATTGATGGTAAATGAGATTCAAGCATTCTGTAATACTTACATTTTTTGTTATATTTAATGTTCAAATTCCATTTTCATTTCATGGAAAATTCTATGCTTCCTATTTTGTAGCAAAAGGTGAAAGTTCCCTTTCTGTTCCAGCATGTGGAACGGTTCATAAAGCAAAGTCTGTACACAAACTACATATATGTCATGTCATCATCCACGCAGGGTCGCGGGAGAGTACTGGAGCCTATCCCAGCTGACCTCGGGCACCCTGAACAGGTCGCCAGCCAGTAACATGGTACACATAGACACCGTCACCAAGTGGGAACCGATCCCACAAGTCAGGCGGATGTACCACTACACCATCACAGACACCACTACATATTTGGCATAATACAAATAAGAAGAGGTTAAATATTCATCTGACCATGCATTTTCTATACCGCTTAGACTCATGAGGGTGCTTCAACAAAAGCCATTTGTTTGTAAGTGTTTTAGTATGGTCTCAAATTTTTTGCTGACCCATTTCACTTCTAAGTATCCACATTAAAATGAGGCTAGGTGCTCATTTTTGTGAAACACTGGACAATACCTGCAATCCTTGAACTCAACCCTGTAAAACACATGAAATGTACTCGAACAGAGTAACAGATCATCCATAATTTTTCATATTAAAAATCAATATTAAATGCATGCAAATGTGTCTTGTCAATTATCAAATCAATTAGGAAGACACAGATGTGTTTGTAGTTATTGTATTTTATTTTAGGTTAGGGAAGATAACATCCACCAGTACAATATAAAACAGGAGGCTAACATAATATCTGTTCCACTCATCTAAAAAATAATAAAATAAAAGCAAACAGCAAATAAAAATGTCACTGACACTGCCTAAAGTCTCATTGTTACACATATTGTCTCGTAGAAAAGGTTGCGGTGAAAACAGCTTTAAGACAGTTTGAAGGAAGCATACATAAAGATAAAAACATGGGATTGGGTTGCTCCTTCAGAAGGTGCTGCGCTTTCGGCAACAGCAGAACAGACGGGAGTACAAAATGAAAATGTTTCTAATTCAAGAAGACTTAAGACCTTTGACCGTATGACGAGGCTGAAAAGCATATTGTATTGTGCACATTGGAAGGCTACATTGCACATTTTCTAAACATGCTAAATGAATAACTGACGTGGCATTGGACCCAATAGGCTATCAGGTTAAGAGTTTAAGGAAGGCAGAGGAAGCACTGAGCACTGGTGAGTCTTGATAAGCAGAACATTGTTTTCTTTCGTTGTACCTCATTTCACAATAACTGACAAGGCACAATAATGAAAGAATTATAAAAACCTGAAATATATATATTAAACGTATTCCTGGTGAGGCTGGGTCCGGCTCTCAAACAGAAAAGGTAAATGCTACTGCTGTGCTTTCTTCAGCAGAGCCTCAGCCTCCTGCAAAGAAACACCCGTGGAAAAAAAGGAAGGACATAGTGTGAGATAGAGTGTGATAATACTGCTGATATATTGAATATATCCCCCGCTACATAAAAGTGGAAACCCTTTCTATGCTTCTATGGTAACTAACTGGCACACATTCCTCCATTTGATATTAAAAAATAAGGCTGGTGCCAGACAGTGTGTATAGCAGAGAAAAACATGAGCCATGCTTGACTGACATGTCAGAAAAAGTCAAATCTAATTGTTTTAACCCCAAACCATAACCCATGCTGGATGGAGGAGAAGAAAGAAAGACATTTGTGATGGGTTCTTGAAATTTTTACCTTTGAGCCTGGGGGAGCAGTCAGACCTAGAAATGCATATACAGCGTTGTCCTCTCTGGCATCAAAGAAGGCCTCGTAGTTCTGTGAAGCAAGGAAAGAGAAGGAAAGGAAACGTTAGAGATGTCTGCTCCCCAACATACAAACTCAGCAGCAAAGTATTCTAACCTTTTAATACAAAAATATTATTTAAAAAAATTAAACATACAAAAAAGTCATACATAAAAGAGCATAATTCTAAAATTTTGATTGCGATAGATCGATAGATAGATAGATAGATAGATCGAAACATATGCTTTCTATCTCACCCCACAATATTTGCTTTCATTAAATATCTGTGGTGGAAGAGGGTTCCCTGTGGCCGGCCGTGACTCCTCGGGAACGTTCTCTCGCATCCACTTCCGATTGGCCTCATTGGCTGCGATGTCACACTCCTCAAACCCGATCTTATTGGCTGCCAGGAAGCCCATCACATCCTGCTGCTGCTTTTTAATCTGTGGGCGGGAGGTGGGAGGTTGATGAGGGTAAATGAGAGGATGATGTCAACTGCGAGGAGCCATTTGCGGAAATTGTTTGATTTCATCAAACAGTCATGAGACGGCAAAAAAAAAAAAATATCCAAACTTCCTCCTTCCTCTGATACAGACAACATACAGGAAAAATGTTCACTGCATGATAAAGAACGCAAAAATATTAAAATGATTTGTGTCAATAGTACTTGAGATGTCATCCCATTGAAATAAGAACCTCTTTTTCAAGAGAGACCTGGCCTAAACAGGAAGCAGCAAATAATACAAAGTTACAGACATAACATTTTGAATTAAACTATCAATAAATTGTTCAAGCATCCAAGCTTAAACATTGCCATTTTATGGAAGTTATTTCCCTGGCTTTCAATTTAGATTTCAAAACACATAAGCACACCAGTTCCTTGAGCTTTATTGTTCTACAGGAGATTCCAGGCTGAGGGTGCCGAGTATCCAAAATCCTTTATGTGCAAAGTAATCTCATATCTCTCAAACGGCAGTAATTACAAAAACATTTGGTTAGTTAGTTGCATTAAGAAAAAAAGTTTCTAGAAGGATAGTGTTTGGGCTAGAGAATATCCCATCATATATTAGTGATGATCCTGATATTGTCAGATACAGTAACTATATTTTTCAATCCAAGACACATGTCATCAATGAAAACGTCTGTTCAGACTCAAACTAGGAAGTAGCGTGCTGGTGAACAGATCTCGTTCTACTGAGAGGAATTGTATTTTTTATTTTATTCACTTGCATATTAAAATGTATGAGAAAATAAAAAAAGTCCCAGTAGCAATACATTGTGGTTGCTGACAACCAGATATATCTAGTTTGAAGAAAAGGAAACTAGCAGTATGTGGTTAAAAACACTCTCTTATGATTGAACATGAAATGCATGTGTTTTTTAATTCTTAAACAAGAGTATTTTTGATTATTTGGGATTTACACCAAACTTACACTGGATGCCAAGCAAGAATTTGAAGAGAATAAGCAGGTCCTTCAGCCATCCTCTTGAAGTGGACAGTATTTTGACTGCGTTTTAGCCCTGCCTCTTACATAGATGTGTGTTTGAGCACATTGTCCAATCGGGCCTTGATGGGCGCATATAAGAGGGAGGATGGCCCTACAAGGCCAAACGGAAACAAAAGCTCCACTGGGTCTTGAGAGGAGGTAACCAGTCAAATGCGAGCCAAATAAGGCCTGCTGCAAGTCGACCCACATATACACACACACACACACGCACACACACCCCCACTCACCCCCAGCTGCATAGCAACATACTGTACACCTGGCGCAATGCTAACCATTATCATGGAAAAGTATTACAGGATTTTATGAGTGATAATAGGAGAGATAGCGCCATACTCCTCCCAGTCTGATGGCATGGAGACCAGACAGATTACTTCACTGCAGTTGGCCGAAACAACATGAAGAGGCAGATAATTTTGATAGATTAGTTATTTTAGACTTCTCTCTTGTGGAGTAATCTGAGCACCAGTTCCTTATTTGTGTCTCACGGTCAATTTTCTTGGATTTGCATTGCAGCTGAACTTTAAAAAAAAAAAAAAAGACTGTGGATGAGCATAAATGTTCTATATTTTAATTTCCACGTTATTATTCCTTCAACCATCACCATCAGTTTTTCAGGCAATATTCAATTCTAAATTATTTTTACAAATAAGATGATTTTAAAATGCAGGAAGACCAACAGGCAGGCTTAGGGTGCAGTGACAAACAACTCCACACTTCTCCCGCTGTGATGTTCTATTAATCGTTACTTTTCACGCAAGTCCCATAATTACACTCCACTACCAAAGTACTGGAACTGTGAGGCCTTAGTCTTTTCTTGTACTGTTTAACATCGAATTGCTAATGTGTCAAAAGAAATTAACATGTCAGCATTTATTTCAAGCTATTTACATCTGAATCAGATACACAACTTTGAAGACATTTAATCCACACATTTTTTATTGTCAAAACTATTAGAATTTGTGACTGTTATTTCTTTTGTTGCCCAGGAGCGAGACATTGGTTATTCAAACAACAATCTGTACTAGGTTTATGTCCTTGAAGACTTTGTACGAGTTACAGGCAGAGGTGGGTATCGTCAATCCATGTATAAGTATATTTTTATTTTTTAACGATTCAAAAATGGTTGAATTTAGATCATTTTATTTTAAAATAATATTAAGAATTAAAAAAATCAACGTAGCTATGAAAAAGTAAAATGAACTGGTCATGAAAAAGCTGCTTTTTAAACATAATGTGCTTATTAGGGCTGGGCGTGACAGCTAAAAAATGTTCCTCATTAATAAGCAATTCATATCAGTCAATGTTAATAATTATTGCTGTTTTAATTATTAATATTTTATTTTTTTACAATAAACTGTTTCGTTATGCATTGTTGTGTAGTTTAATGTGCAGTTTCATCTCCGCCAGTGCATTAATGCTCATTTGCATTAGATGCGAACCCAAAGTAATTTTGTTGATACAGTCACAGTACACTAGCCTTCATTCAATTCTCATAAAATGTAAGTGTAGTGAACAAATACTCTCTTGCAGTGCATGCATTAGCATTGACCAACCATCTTAGGGCTACTTTAGCTTTTGAGTGGACTCATTATTGCTATAGTCCATTCATATTTTATTTGCCTGATTTTGACTTGACTTTGATGCCGAGCGTGGGATAAGGCTTACACTGGCACTAGCTCGCAAGAGACAGGTCACTTCTTTACTTCGACGCCAAGTCGCCATCACGTTTAATCGGGCTGATTTGCAGAATACCATTTCATTCTACCGAGTCACGCTGTTCAGTTATTTGAATGAAGTTATGTAACTCTCTTGCTCGTGTATGTCGCACACCCGCACTGTAAATTTATCTGCGTCTTCTGTGTTGGTTTGGATGCATCTTTGTTGGTTTAGCAAGTTCTTCTTTGTTGATTTAAATGCTTCTTAGGGTTTGGAGACCGCTGTGCGCTACTCACAATGTGCACAATGCTGCAGTCAAGATATATTTAAGATTTTTTTCGAACATTTTATCAAAGGCATATTCTTTTGATATCGATCACGTGCCTATCTCAACGTATATTGATATTGAATTGTAGCCCAGGCTTAATGTATTTCATTTTATCATTAAGTTAATATTTTGCAGGTAAAGTCCACAAACTAGGGACTTCAACAATAATGACTGATACTACTTGACACCAGATTGGAAAAGTAGTGTCAAATTCATTCACCTTTTTTTCTCTCCTTTACCACTCCATTTGTAATCGAGCAAAGGTGAAGGAAAGATGGCATAAAGGTCAGGAGATTGGACTTTCCGACTTTCCCTTTGTCCAATCAGTTTCTTCTTCCATCATATCAAGGACTACATCTCTCGTACGCTAATTTTAAAAGGAATGAAATATTCCACTTTGATTCAAGTGGGCTTTGGTCACGCCCAATACTGAACAAAACGCTAATTTTTAACTGCACCAAACTGTGTGCATGAGTAAAAAAATAATAATAAAACCACACTGCATAGTTTGACATGTCACTGCGCTAGACTTGGTAAAGATCCATTCCTGCCTGCTGGCTGCATGCTGCCACCCGCCGCATGCCTCCTGAGAGTACAACTTAATTGTAGCTCAATGTACGAAATATAACAAGGCGGGGTTTGTGTGCTCATTCATGCACTTGAGATCAGCACAGTATTTTTGATTTTGTAGAAGTGAGCACATGAGCTCACGTGTGATGTCAATAATTCCAAACTATTGTGAAGAACACATTTAATACTTTCACAGGTTGAAGAGGACAAGTGTAATAATGTGCATTTGCATTTTGGTATCGACCAGTCACCGATTTAGACAACTGAACTGACAAAGCAAGCGATATTACCATATTTGCCTCCCTGCTGTGACGTAGACAAAAAAAATTGGGGGAGGACATTTAGTACTGATGTCATTTCTACATGCAAACCTATTACACAAGTGCCAATGTTAAGTTCATTCAAGTGTCCCTTTAAAAAAGTCTCATGAAAATAAAATAAAATCAAAACTCAAATGTTCATGGATTGCCAAATTGTAATCTTTCAATGACATGCACAAATGCTTTGCGGAGGTGGAAACAAATTAAGGAATTCACAACACATCTAGATAGCTATGAATATAACACTGAGAATGGGCCTATAGAAAACTATCACACACATTGTATTGTTTGTCTACAAATGGATCATGAGTTTCTAATACCCACAGAATAAAGACTGCTGATGCAAGTCATTCCACTCATACCACCGCAATTTTGTAGAAAGCCTTCAACATTTTTGGGAAATGTGCCTGGGTTTAGAGAAGAATGAGAAATATGTTCATGTTTACTATCACAAGTAAATCACTATCAACAAAGCATAATTAAAACCACTGAAGACACAAACCAAAAATCCACCAAGCTGACCTTGAACTCCACTTGCTGCATCTTAAATCAGTTATTATCATCAAAAGTGTTATTCACGTAACAAAGAGTAACATTCTTGAATATGTGAAGAAATATGTGACCTGCTGTGGAACAACTGAACAGGAGCCAAGCAATGTGAGCTTTGACTTTGGCATAGCAACCCCGCCCCTCATGCTTCAGATTATTTTTTTTAAATCGTGGTCCTCAATCATTGGGCCGCGTACTGGTACCGCAACACGGGCTACTTTGGACCAGGCCACCGCAGATGAAAGAATAAAAAAACTCACAGTAGTTCCATTATATTTACAAGTACCTATTATAAGAGGCTGAAAATATTTAGGTTTGAAATGTGACCAGATTCTCTCCATTGCAACTGTCTATGACAGACACTTGACACGTGTCAAGATGCTACTCAACTCAACTGTTTATAAAGCTCTTTAAGACAAACTGCTGTATACAAAGTGCTGTACATGGAGCAAAAGTAAGTCCTACAACAACAAACAATAAAACTAATTAATAATGAAGACAGTAAGAAGTACAAAAACAGTAAAACCAAAATATACTGTACAGGGAGCCTGTGAAGGGAAGTCAGGTGTTATGTGCTGCCTGTTAAAAGGACCGGTCAAAAAGGTGATACTTTATCTTAGCCATTTGCCCAAGATAAAAAAAAAACAGCTGGATTTAATACCAGCAACAATTTGCTGGTCCAATTTAAAATCACTGTCCAGTTTAAGACCCGAGTTCGAGACTGCCGGTATTAGACAAGGAGCCAGGCGGCCAAGTCAGCAGAATGAGAAATACAAGGGCCAATGGGACCAAACATCAAAACTTCGGTTTTCTTTTCATTGAAATTCAAGAAATTCAATGCCATCCGGGTCTTGATTTCCTCCGGACAAAACAAAAGTGGCCTCAATGAGGAAGTGTATTTTTTGCTCAGCGGGACATATATCTGACAGCCATCCACATAGCAGTGTAAATAAATAGCATGGTTCTTTGAGATGAAACGCAAAGGGTTCAAGTACAATGAACACAACAGAGGCCCCAGAATTGAATCCTGTGGAACACCGTATGACAATGGAGCAGTGCGGGACTCAGAGCAACCAAGGCTAACTCAAAAAATTCTGTCAGCCAAATAGGATCCAAACCATTCAAGGGCGCTCCCACTAATGCCCACCTTGTACTACAAATGAGCCAACAGAATACAGTTATCCACTGAAAGAAACACAGCCGAGAAATAAAAACAAAAAAATAGATGCACATAGTCTCCAGTGTCATTTACGGGCTGACTCTGTGCTATGCATCTTATTGAAACTTGACTGGAAGAAACCTATGATGTTATGTTCATCCAAAAAAGATTAACTGCTTGTGTTGTGCATCACATTTCCCAGAATATCCGAAATAAAATAAAATTAGTCTAAAAGTTGACACTACAACTTGGTCAAGGTTTTGGTGTGGTGTTGGTGCTGCTATAAAATGCACATAAAAACATTAGAGTGGCTTAGCGTTTGGAGTTGCAGCATTATAATAATCTGCCAAATTGCCAATCTCCACATATCCCTGGTTGCCTGACTGTGTAAATTATGGACTTGTATGAACAGGTCAGTGTCTTAAAAAGTTTGGGGCCCACTCCTTTAAAATCTGTAGGATCGTAAATAAAAGAATAATCACATAAACAGTTTGGCTTTACAGAGCATTAATATGCACAATTAAGGTGCTTTGACGGTAGAGCACTTCATTTTGGTTTTGGTACCAAGTACAAGGTGCAGAACTACTTTACACAGTGTAACTTATAAGTATGCAATAGTATGGGTGACAGAAAAGTGATGGGTGGCGATACCACATCCCCTCGTTGGGGTGGTGGGTGAACAGGAACCCATCACATCTGACTTTGGCTGAGAAGGGAGGTCAAATCTGGCCTGGTTGCCATCCAATAGCAGGGCCACATCTTCAATTAACCTAACATGCTTCTTTTTGGAATGTGGAAGTACCTTCAAAACTGTGAAGCAGACTGGTCACCACTGGGCTTCCTATAAACAACTCATGTCTATAGCATTTCTCACTTAGTACTCATTAATGCGCTGAGCCGAGGGAAGAGATGTGAAGCAAATACAGAATAGTGTGTTTGTCCACGAATAGAATAGAAAGGAACAGTAAGGCCTGTTTTTTACTAACTCCAAACAATTCGTTGTTAATTAGAATAACACGATTGGGTATAGTTCTCCTGGGCATATTTTAATATGCTCAGTAGCTGGAAGAAAATATTCATGTTTGAGTTCCAAATGACATCATAAACAGCAGCGACCATCTTCCTCGAAGCACCTCACCCCCAGCGCACAAACCGAACTGCTGAGCGTCATGAATTACAGCTGGCTGTCTGGCTGGGTTCCACAGGAATGGCGTGTCGCTACAATAATCCCGTTCCTGAAGAAGGACAAGGATCCAGCGAGCGTGGGAAGCTACCGTCCAATAGCCCTAACCTCGACAATTGGCAAGCTCCTAGAGCGTATGATTACAAACCGACTATCCTGGTGGCTCGAAGGACACACCATCCTCAGCCCATGGCAGGCCGGTTTCAGAAAGGGTCGCAGTACCACCGATCAATGCCTCCGACTATCCCAATTCATCTCGATGGGTTCCAGTCGTCGCAGCGCAAACGCACTGTCGTCACATTCTTCGACTTCAGCCGGGCTTATGATCGAGTATGGCGGATAGGTCTGCTGACATCTATGAACAGAATCGGGGTCCCACTACGCTTTGTCGAATGGTTGGCATCGTGGTTCATCAACCGGACAGCGCGCGTGAGGATAAATTACGCAACAGGTCGCAGCAGAGTCTTCAAGGAAGGCCTTCCCCAGGGTTCGGTCCTCTCACCCCTGCTTTTCACCATTTACATAAACGACTTACTGGATAAGTTTGAAGACTCGACTTTGGTGAGCGCATATGCGGATGACCTCGCCGTTGGAAAGAACGGCAGGAACAAGAATCAGGTAGAACAGGAGCTGCAGATTGAAGTCGACAAGGTCGTGGCCTGCAGCGAGGAGGCGAGGCTTACCTTCAACACGTCCAAATGCGAGACGGCGTTCTTCAGCTTAGATAGCTCCGAGGCGAAATGGAAGCTGTCCTGCAACCCTAACCCGACCTTCCTGGGTGTCACCTATGACCTCCAGCTCTCCTTTGGGGAGCATGTTAACAAGCTCTGCCGCTCGATATCGCGACGTACGAACTTGCTGCGACATCTCGCCGGAACGACCTGGGGCTGGCGCAAGGCGGATCTTCGCCAAGTCTACATCGCCATGCAACGCAGCCTTGCTGAGTATGCGGCCCCCGCCTGGTACCCTTGGCTGTCAGCCACCAATATCGGAAAGCTCGAAAGAGTACAGCTTGAGGCAGCCAGAGCGAGAACGCACCAGGTCAGAACAACCCCTGTCGAAGCCATCCTGGCTGATGCAAACCTTCCCACAATTGCATCGAGGCTTCAAGCCCCCTCCCTTATTAAAGCGGACAACTGGGCGCACCTCCCAGCGACAGATGCCCGCAACCAGCTCCTTCATCTACCCACCCACCATCGACTCAAAAAGACTGATTGGCGTCACCTGAACCTGCCCACCCTCACCCGTCTCGGCATTAACCCCCAAATACCCCCCGACAAACGGCACTACCACCCCCCATGGGAGCTCCCACCCTCAATAGACACCATTTTTACTCCTGCATTCAAGACGATGCCCCCCGAGCAACAACTACAAGCCGCTACAGATACCATTGCCGCACTCCCCACACCCGACTTTCAACTATACACGGACGGTTCAACCCACAAGGGCACCACGAATGGCGGTGCTGGACTTGTCGTCATGGCCAAAGATAGAGTTGTACACGAATGGCATGCCCCCACGGGATGTCATAGCAGTTCCTTCCAATCGGAGAGAGCCGCCCTAACTGAAGCTCTGCGCTGCTTAACAACCACCTCTTGGTCGTCCGCAACAATTATCTGCGACTGCAAGTCACTCGTCACAGCCATCGACAACCCCTTCCCCACAGACCCAGAAATCATCACACTCCAGCAAAAAGCCGCGTCCATCTCAAAAGACAAAGGCCTCCTGGTGATATGGGTCCCCGGCCATTGCAACCTGCCTGGCAACGAGTTAGCCGATGCCCAAGCAAAACTCGGCTCATCCCTGCCACAACCCCCAACTACAGCAGACATCGCAACACGCCGTGCCCTCATACAAAGGGAATGCCGACCGCCACCAATAGAGCACCCACGGAAAAAGGAAGTCTACAAAAAAGCTCCGGACGAACAAAAGGAGGCCGAGTTATCAAAAGCCGACGTCACGGACCTTGTGCGGTTTCGAAGCGGCCACCATCCATCCCTCCAAAGGTGGCAACATCTAACGAACAAGACGGAGGACCCAAACTGCAGACTATGCAACGAGGAGGAGGAGACCGCGGAGCACCTCTGGCTGAGGTGTCCCGCCTTACAGATCAACCGCTATCAACTGCAGCAAGGCCAATCAATGGACGAGCTCGTCCGTCTACCTCGAGGCAGTCTTGCGCTTCTGAAGGATATCCTCAGGCGCCTGAGATGATTCACACACACACACACACACCCCCACACACGCACACACACTCAACAGCAGCGTCATCATCACCATCATGTGAGTGCTGTGTTGTCAGGGAAGTGAAGTTAGATTTAGTTCCGATCAATCAGTCATTAACAGCAGCTAGGCAAGAGCAGGGATTGATTAGATTAACTGTAGCACAAGCAGATGAGGCTGAAGGTCAATTTACATTTAGCTCAAATACACAACAAAAATCTAAAAAATGTTAGCAACATTCTTCACAGACAATTTCAAATGTTTAGGGAAACCAAAAGATACAGATGTTTGTATTCATAAGGGAGGAAACCCTCAAGTCAACCCGCTGGATGTTCATGTCTGTGTGTTTGTGAGTGTCTGTGTGTATTGCAGCGATAATAGTCTTGCCTTGATTAAAGGAAATCTGATTTGTCTGGAAAACAGAGGTTTGACAGCGACAGTAGCCCCCACCCATGACTGAGCTCAGTCAGATTTACAACACACTAACCAAAGAACAGTTTTGGCTCGGCTCCCTCACTGCTGCCTGAGGGAGAAGCCTTACAACTGACACAATGTCTGACCTACAAACTCTGGGGAGAAAGCAGAGGCAGAAAGCCAAATATTGCAGATATGTATGACATATGTATCATATTCACAGTTGCAACCTTTTATCTGTGGCAATAAGGAAAATACTGTATGTGTGGCTACAGTTTGTACCAGGCAGTGAAGATATGCATCAGGAAATGACTTAAAATCTCGATTAAACAATAACGTGTTATATTTTAGACTGACTGACTAGGGTGACTTATCTTTGCCAACGACAAGTCTTTTGAGAAATACGGTGAGCATACAGTTCAACACTGTTTCTATTCCTTGTTGACGCAAACATACTGTGGTGGAAAGATAATGTCACTTTACAGGGAGTCCACCCTTTAACTTGGAACCGGGGTGGTAGAATTTGTTCACCAATACATATGTAGCGGTGACAAACAACCTACACAAGCCTGTGATCATGTTTGTTTTGTTTGTATACTGAAATTGATAATTGTGAAAAAAGGTAGATTTAAAAGTGCTGATCCTATTGCCTGATTCTAGTTTAAGGTCTGTATTGTTTTTCGTCTTACTTTGTATATGCATTTCCAGTGACACATATAGTATATTGCCATGAAAAAGTATTTGGACATAAATCATCTCCTTCCTTTTGCAGAACACAAACAAACAAACCAATAAAAAAAAACATTTGAACGATCCAAAGACTTTTGGGTGAATATTAAATGGACTGGGTGTTACTTCTGCACCCCCCAGCACAACTTGCTATTTGGTGACAAGAAGTAGACAAAATTTTAGACTGCTAAAAGGTGGTCTATAGTGGTCTAACATGATTTTGGTGTATTTAATCAAGTCGCAGACAGACAGATTTGTCACTACAACAGTAGTACACCTCATGATAATTCATAATGACACCCACCAATATAACACCCTCTGATTCATCTAGAAAATGTTTCAATAGCACCTCCATCAATATTTTCACATACGGACGCACAATCAAGAGGCACAAGGCGGTCTCAAATTGCCCACGTCACATACACAGCCGACTACGTCATTCCAAAGGGGAGATATTACAGTTTAACTGACAATGTCATGCACAAACTGCAGCGGGTCTGATTTTTGTTTCCGCAATGACAAGCACGGAATACTCGGGCGTGTCTCTCTACAGCCCTGATTTTGATGAAAATTAGGGATGCAGCCAGGATTGGCCTGGAAAACACAATGTTCCATCCCACATTGGTGCCAAAGCCCTGTTCCAGTCACTTCTACCGGCGCAAAGTCTAGCAAAATACCAAAAGAAATGAAACTCCACCCATGCACAGAGTTAAACTGCGCTTTGCACTCGACTTGCGCCCGGAACAAAAATAGGGCCCATAATGTTAATGTAATTTTAATAACTGCAAAGTATTTTGTTGGACATTTTTAGTTCCTAATTATAAGAACATATAGCCAACCATTTAACAATTCAGTGAAACAATACAATTTAATGCTTTATTGAAATCCATTAAATAAATCAAACACAATTGCATGTCAGAGTGTTCCCGAGCAACCATTCCAGTTTCCCATATGGCCCCTTTGGAAAATTCACTGCCAACCACTCTATAAAAAAAGAAAAAGGCATTCAGTTTAATTGGCCAAAGCTGACTCTTGCCGCCATAGATTTACTCTAAGTGAGGGTAACCTCCACATTAATCCACTTGCCATTATTGGGAATTGTTATGACCCTTCCTCATGGTGACAACAGCGAGAAGGGTTTAATATGTAGATGTGGGCGTTTGGGAATGAAAGTCATGAGCTAATAAGCTTTGGTGTTCGGAACACAAACGGAGACACAAACACACACTCACACACACAAACGCACACACACATACATACAGGGGAACAATGACATAAATACACACGACACAGAATCCGGACTGCCTTAGTGCACATTCGAATGGACTGACTGATGAATGACTCAAAGATGGTTATGGTGAAGATCGTAAACACAAATGAATTGAGGGGCTAGACAAAGAAATGGATGAGAGTTACGGCGAAGAAAGTAAGAAGGTGCACTAAAAGAAAGACAGCTGTACCAAAACACCCAAGGTATAGACTGACTTGCACACTCCAGAACTGAAAGCCACAAGACACAGCCAGCCAGCTCCAACAGCAAGAGAGTCCATTTTGAAGGGATTGATGTGGTGTATCTGGTGGCACACCTGAAAGCAATCGATTACTCTTCCTCCGCATTGATTGGCTGGTTGAGCTGGAGACGAGCGTCACCGATTAGGAGGGAACAGGGGGAGAGCTCGGACACGAAACCTTGTGGACGTAACAGCAATTAAATTACAATCCACCAATACAGTTAACCTTTTATTCTCTCAAAAAGGAAACAATAATTTCTGTGAAATACATGTATTCAAACTATTTGTAACACACTAAGATGCTGCCCAAATGCTCAGCTAGTTCTAAGCAATGTTAGTGGAAGAGTAGTTTGAATTAGCATAGCTACCAGCAGATAGTGGCTTGTGGTGTCGACAGCGGAAAAAGCAGAGTCGTAAATGTCTCCAGATCGTTATTGATGAAGCTGGTGGAAGTTAACAGCTGATGAATTTTTTTCAAAAATATTTTTATCTTCGTTTTTCTAATAATTTTAGTAAGATGTTTTTCATTTCTTTACTTCGGTTTGATATGTCTTTAACTCTTTTGTTAAATCTTTCGAAATGTTTCCAAACTTTATGTGAACTTGTGAAGCACATTGATTTACCTTGTGTATGAAATATACCATATAATGATACATGAATAAAGCTTACCTTGCCTTTTATTTTGCAACTAAAATATACATCACATTTATGTAGCAAGATATATATATATATATATATATATATATATATATATATATATATATATATATATATATGTGTGTGTATATATAAAATCCAACCTCAACCATTTAACAAGTTTGTATGTTAAATAGTGGCATCAAGGCTAGTTTCTTGTTCCACTAGCTATGCTCATATGCTCATATTAATAAAAACACATTACCTGGAAGGCTTGCACACTGACAATTTCATTGAAATGTTCAATACAAATGAAAATATTTTATGTTATGATATACGTGTATCATATTTAGAGATGTATAATACTTGTATTCAACTAACATCAGCCATTTGGTGAATTTATAAATAAATAAAATACATAATTAAATAAAAGCCGTTTGCAGGCCTGATCCGGCTCACGGGCCATATGTTGGACACTCCTGTGCTATATTGTCAAATTCTTATAGGTACACACAACGAACCACGATAATACATGAGGACATCCATGACTGTTCAGTGCTCTATGCAAGTGCTAGTTTGATTACACCTCAAACACATATTAAGTAAATTAAAGGGGCAGTATTTAGGAGACATATCCAATTGTGCAGTACTGTTCCACCCACTGTACTCTACCCACTCGATCTACCTGTGGAATAACTGACAATGTTAACATTATTATCTTTGGAAAAAAGACTGTTACAACTCTAGAATTAGACCTCATTAGATTGAGCAGATGGTGTCTAATGAAGTGGCCATAAGTATCGCTTTACAGATCATCATTCAACACTAGAAACTATAAACACAACCTGGCCTACAAAGACAAAATATAACTTTGTGGACTTGGAAAATACCCTTCAACCATTACAATTTATGCAGGCAAATAATTTAAATAGCTCTCTAAACTCACAATACACTAAAAATAGAGAGGTCCTTGTGTTTTAGCGGTTCTCTCGATTAGTCAATCTCAACTGGGCCATATAATGGAATGATATTTTTATTGCATTAAGCTGGTACTTGGTAACGACAGAAGCTTTCTGCTAGAACAGTCAGCCAATCAGCCGTTTCACATACTTTTATATACTGTATACTCTAAACAAGGTCAATTTCCCATCAAACAGTCAGAAATGACTCAGGAAAGACTATTTAGCTGTAATGTGAACTGATGTCCCAGACCAGGCTTGTAATGGCACATCTACAGTTACTCTGTTGCTCCTGATTGCAAAACAGATCAAAATCAAGGCTGATATAGCAAGTGTGTCTCTGAGTTGTTGAGTGACTCTATCCTTTTAGACCATCGCAGTCCTTACCAATCATTTACTGTCAGGGCAATAAAGCCATTTAAGCGCTGGCAACTGAAAAGAGGGTCTGTGTGACTGACTGAGTGAATGCTGAGTGAAAGTAGATCATCTTAAGGTGATGAAAACCCACTATCTGAAAGGTAATAATAATGTAACAACACTGCCATTGTTCTACTTGTTTGTAGTAGAAATTAAGTGCACTGCATCACAGTGACAGTTAGTTCTCATATTATCATGTCATGTTAAATGTTACATTAGGCAACCACAACATTTGCAACATGTTTCAGTAGGATGCAGAGCCGTTCTATTGCAGCAGTTAAAATATAGAATAGGTGACTCAGACCTCTCTGTAATGTTAATCAAACATAAGAATTAGGCAAAGGCAGTGTTTGTGATACAACTCATGTTAATCAGAGGTTCTAGCCAAGATTAATTGTTAATGCACAAAAATTATGTCTCACTTCTAAACCAGATCTACAAAATGTCTTAAACTGTGTCTACAGCTGCACTTCTATAAAGGATTTGGAGAGTTGCATCACCATCATTCCTTTCCACTCTAGCTGAAATTGGCATGCCTGAAACTAAACACCCCTGGTTCTTACGGCAAATCCAGAGCGTTCAAAGCAGAGAATGTGTGGCAAATGTTTGGCAACCGCTTGCATTTCCTGTTTTCTAGCCTGGTTTTAGCTGCCATCACTATCACTTGTCAGTCAGCACAATAACCAAAACCACAACAGTTGACTGCAGCATATTGCAAGTTGGTTTCCTACTCAACTCTTTTGTAACACATCTTTAAAAAGGTGTACGTAATATCCAATACATGAGCATAGGTCATGTAGCAGGCGTCAGTCATTTCCATACTGATGCACATTCTGAGTTCAATCAAAGTTCAGCTGTCCTCCTAGTTGCATTTGGGGACAAGGGTGCTGCTGCAAATAGCCACAAATCACACTAAAGATGTTACATTCTCTCATCCCTTACCGAAGTGGAGCCAGAGGAGGACGCTATGTACACTTTGATCACCATGGTCAATCCCGGGTGCAGGCGTTTTGCTGCTCTGGCTCTTTTTGAAGGCAGGTTGCAGGAATTGTTGAGATGGAAAGACGACGACCAAATTCTCAGGTTTGATCCTCTATTGCAGACGGACTGCGTGAGCAAACACTCTTACTCTTACGCTTCTGCTCTGGATGGAGCTTTGCATTCCTGCTCCGCCTCCGTTGGCCACCCCGCCCCTTTCAGCCCCTCTGGAGAGATTCTGGGCAGTGAGAAGTGCACAAGCTCGACTCGCCGGGAGACACGTAACCGCATAACGGCAAATAATAAAATATGGAGAGGCTGTGCTTGTGTTTGGCTGGATGATCAATGTGGGCGACACTTTATAGTTCATTTTGGGTAATAGCACATGCACACGACGCGTGTGTGTCCGATCAAAATAAAAGGAAAAAAATGGCGAATGAAGGGGTTGCAATCCACGACGCCGCGAATGAGTTTTTTTGTGTGCACCAGACAGCGGTGAGAGGCGAGGGCAGCCATGTTCACTAGACGGGTTCAGTGAGCCCCCTGCAGGCGTCTGGCGCAGTCGACGCAATCCTTTCCACTCAAACGAATTTAGGAAAGGCGAAACAACAACAAAAACGTGTCAGGGAAGAGAGGAGTGGGCGCCATATTGGACTCAACGCGAATGCAGTTTACGACAAAGTCTCACTTTGTCGGCGAATCTTAGCTGAATCTGTTTTATGTAGAAAAATCAGTGGGAAAGCACGGCTTTTTTATTGCATGGTTTCACCAGTGGGGGCTCCAATACGGCGGGTTTTCCGTGATTCCCCCTCCCCTTGAACAATCACTACACACGTATTCAGCCAACATGTCCTCGAATCCTTTCATTCTCATAGGTGTCCTCCCATCTACCCCTGTAAGAAGAAGCCATTCGTGCAGACCCGCTAACCACCACCGGCTCCTAAATTCCAAGTGTTCCGCAGCCCCGAATGGCGCCACACGATTGGCTGGCGCAGCCGTCAATCTGCCGCTTAGCCGCACCCCTCCCCCCATTCAATCACTTGCCTCTCTGCTTCTGTGTGTTTACTACACTGGCGAGCATAGGACATACTCGTCTTCACATGCACTGAGAACAACTGTTTTTAGTTGTCTGCATTCAAACCTCCAAGAGATCAAACATGCCCAGGAGAAAGGTGAGTAATCTAAAAGAAATAACAAATACTTATACGACCAAGGGAGCGCGAATGCCATGCAAACGCTTGTGAGACATTCCTCTGAGACATTTCTTAATTATAACGCAATGTATGGTGTTTGGATGTCGTCGGTAATATTCCCCCGTTTTCTAAAAATAATGAGGATTTTTTTTGTGTGTTGGGGTGAATATTTTTTGGTGCCTATACGCTCGTTGTAACGGTGCAAGCCGCCGCTCTTCGTTATGCAGCTCGAAGTCTGTGGCTCCATGCAGTTAAAGCACAAGCAGCAGCAGCCATGCTTTGCAGCGCTTGTCCACCTTCGTCGGCGAGCCAACCGAGAACAAACGGCTCGCTTATCGTCGTTTGCTCGCCAAACCGCTCCAAAGTACCGCCAGAAAATACTACGGTGACTTTACTTTGCGTTTTGACCGCAAAATCCAACATTCGCCTTCGCGTTTGGATAAAATTATATATTTTCTCTCTTTGTTCGTAGTCCCAAATGGCTGCAGTGGCGCAGCTTTGCCTTCGGGTGGCGCCCGTGAGCTTGAGCGAGGTCCCCCCCCCTCCCTCTCTGAGACTCCCGCGCCAGCTTTCAAATCTGAGCTGCATGCATTGAAAGGGAGGCAGACATGGGGGAGTGAAGGGGACACGCGTGGCCTGGGCCCTCTAAATGTGTCCCCAGAGGCCCGCATGCTCAACTTCTTGCAGCCTGCCTTGCTAACCACGCTTTGCCGCCTTATTTCACTGCACTAAAATGTTTAAAGCCGCTCTATTTTTTACACTTTCATCTTTTGGGATGATTTGAAAAAGTTTTTTCAACACCTGTGTTGTTAACCATAATAAGTGCACAAGTCGTTTGGGGGCACTTTTCGCTACTTATAAATACGACTTAAGCATTTAATAATGTAATTTTCATGTTTCTGTGTTTGACTCTTGTTTTTTTTTTATTTTGCAGAGACAAGAAACGGAGGACAAGGAGGAGGTAAGTGATGAGAATGTGAAATAACACTTTACATACAAATTTACCCAAATAACTACACTTAAATATAATTTTACATTTGATACTTGCACACTGTCCCAGTATTACAAAGCAACATGATTAAAATAATGTTGTGTTTTAGCCCAAGAGGAGATCAGCCCGGTTATTAGAGGTAAGAAAACATAATTGTAAGTAACATGTTTGTATTAAATAGTTTGACAAATTCATATGAGATGCATAGCAATCAAATATATGCAGGCATATATTAGGTAAATGGTGAGTTCTTCATGTAAAACCTTTTCTTTTCTCTTTTTTTTTTAATTAAATTGAGTATTCATTGTTCATTTACAAATATCGTTCCAGTCAAAACACATACTTATAGACATTGAAACTGCTGGATTAAAAATTATCCAATGCGGGTTAAAACAACCCAGTGTGAGGAAAAACTTTATTTTTAACCCAGCAGTTTACAGGCTAATTGACTTTAGGCTTAGAAAGTTCATAAATAGTTCAGAAGTATCAACATTGTGTTTGAATCACATACATATGCTTGTAAGAGCAAAGCTGCCTCCTTTTCAAATAAAAAAAATCATTTTAATTAAATATGGTATACTTTTACAGTCAGAGAAAACTTTGAGACATTATTATAATGAAAGAAAGTTGCCAACATAGGTTGGTGCTTCCTATTTTTTAAATGCAGTATAATATGTAACCCCATTATGGTATGCGCGTATTGGGGTTGTGGCCTTAGTCAGCATTGTTTTTGCAGGTTCATTTATTAATTGAAATATCCATGCAATCATTATTTGTGGTTGCAGACATAATAGGACATTTTCAAATTTGATTCAAAAGTTCAGACATTATCGCGAACAAAACCAATATGATACTTGATGCACATACACAGGTGTCTTTTTAATAGATTTGTATTTAGTACTCCTAGATTTTGGCGAATTTTTAAAATGTAATCAGTCAAAACAACGTATTTTTTTCACAAATTCAAGGGATGCAATGATTGTCAGCCCTATCACACCATTTGCACAGATCATCATTTCCAAGCTCTTCTCATATTAGGCAACTTTACTTAAAGTAACCCAATATTTTAACCGTTTAGTGTTGCATATTGCAACAAGTTCAAAAATCCCTTGATTCATATCTTGATAGAATGAGAAACTAAGGTAGTAACTGCTTCTATAAAGAATGTATAAAAGAGCCTAATACTTAAATAGAATGTCTTGTCAATTAACAAAGAAAACTTGTTTGAGCCCTATTTAATTCCGTACCTGTCTGCAGAACCCGCCCACATCTAAGGTGGAACCAAAGGTTAAGAAGACGGCGAAGGTATGAGAAGCCAGCAGTGCACACAACCATCAAGCATTTTAACATGAGTCCAGGTAACTGCTTATTTTTCTGCCTTTTTCTAGAAAGAGAAGGCTGTGAATGACAAGAAGGAAGACAAGAAGACCAAGAAGACAAAGGAGAACGCTGACGCAGAGGCTAATGAGGAAAACCACTCTGAGAATGGCGAAGCCAAGACCAATGAGGTGAGCTGGCGCTTGGCTCTGGACTTTGAAAGTAAAGATGATGGTGCTGACCTTACTTGATATGTTCTGTCCCACAGGTGGAGGAAGCCCCCGAGGAGGCCAAGGAGGAGGCCAAGTCAGAGTAGCACCACGGCCCCAGCGTTCCTCTTCTACAAGCCCTCTCCTTGAATCTCCCCTCTCAAGTCTCTCACATGGTTTCCCTCCAAGGCGTATTGTTAACAGAGGAATATTTTTATCAATGATTTTATAAGTATCCGTACAGATTTTTAGCACAAAAAGCAAAGCTGATTATGGAGCACCTTGCAGATTTGCAGTGGTCATATCAAGTGTCTGCAAGCAAGACAACCACACTAAAATCTTTTTTAAATGGCATTTCGTGATTGTTCAAGCCTTGTTTGGTGTAGAAAGTGCCCCCTACCTGATTGGCTCTGTCGTAACTTGTGTATTCCTGTGTTTTTCCTCCCTCCACCTCCTCTGCAGAGTAGACCCTTCTCTCCCACAGTTCAGCTTCCTATCCATGTTTTATTAACGGTTCAGCCATGCCGTTGTGGCTGTTTCTTTTAGATCTCTTAATGTGCAGTGACTTCCCTTTTGCTTGTGTCTCATGATCTTTTTTTCCTCATTGAAAATGTGTTTTTAAAATAATTACGCGCGTTGCCCATAAAGAAGAGGAAGACGAACATGCGAAACATTCCTGGAACAGTGATGCTCACGATCTGTGTCCAAGACGACTCTGCATTATGAGAAAGATGAAAAAAAAGCTTCTGCGTCATCCACGCTGTCATGTCAGCTTTTTTTTTCCAAACGGTTGTTTTTTTTAAAAATAATTTGAATTTGGAAATCACTCACAAACGCAGGTGTCTGGTCCCGCTCTTATGTTCTGAAATTCTCTTAATAAAAACAAGTCCTGGGAATTTTCCTCAAAGCATCGTGTCTGGAGATAGTTTTTAAAAATTGTATTTTAACAAGAGATTAATATGAATGAATGAAATGTTTCTAACATTCAGCACATGAAAGTATAAAAAAAGAGGTTCTACACAAATAATGATGCCTTGTTAATGATTTTAGCCGAATCAAGATTGTGCATCCTGGCAACACTTGTGACTTGGGAATGTCAGCATCTCTTTGTAGAACACTTCCATTAGCTTTGTGTAGCCCCGGTTTGACATAACCACCCTGGTTGACTGAATATTGCCTTCACATGTTCATGTACAACTCTGCATGAATCCCTGTATGCGTATCATGACCTAGATTCACTATTATATTATTTCTATACAATCAGGTTCCATATTTATCTCAGCCTCTCCTGAGACCTACATGCAAGCAGATTCATGAAAAATGCATGGTGTTGTTAGGCTAATCCACTCGTGAGGTTTATTGCCTTTTTCCCCCAACCCACACCAAAATTCATGAGTCCTTTAAGCATGGTTGTTCATAGACATTTTCAGAATAGTGTTCTAATTATATGGGGCACATTTGCTAATGCTCACCTCTAAATTGAATATTTTAAAATGGGATTTAGAAATATAGCTCTCTCTCTCTCTCTCTCTCTCTCTCTCTCGCTCTTTATTTCAGTCTCTCCCTCGCTATCAGAGGCCGCAATAGCTGCAAACCCAACCATGATTCGCGGCTAGTATCCTCCAAAGCAAATGCGTCATAATCGCTTTAGCTTCCTGCTCGTCGTCTATTTTGCGGAGCAGAAGCAGCTTCTCTGAGCCAGCCAGTCATGGCCGAGCAATGGACTCCATTTTGTGGACGTTTCCCGAGGGGTGTTGTTGTTCCAACTATCTGCCACTAGATGGCGATTTTGCCTCACTCAACAAACAAATAGCGGCTCTAATACTTGAACTTAAATTGGCCTTATTTAAATTAGTTTATTTTAAAAAATAGAAATGTATCAGACCCTTCCCTGAGCTATTACCTTATCATGGTGGAGGGGTTTGTGTGTCTCAATGTTCCGAGGATCCGAGGAGCTCTATTCAGCTGCAGGGTCACCCAGGGCAAACATGTTACAGGTGAAGAACCACTCAAAGTATCGGTCAGAAACACCAAAATGCACCGGGAGCCCCTATGGATCCCGACATGGATGGCTTGATGGCGAGCACTGCATGGCCAGGCCTACACCCATGATGTGCGATCAGAATTACTGGATCATATCGGCAGCTGCGCCATCAACCAATCACTACCTGGCAGTGTGTTGGCTCTGATATAACTTGGCAGACCCAAACACATTGTCAGGGTCTGCCGAGAACATCTGGAAATGTCCCCTGTCAGGCGTTTCAACACCCATACCTTGGCAGAACTTTGACCACACCGTGGGGTTGACAGGGGACATTGAGTCAGAGTGGGTCATGTTCTGTGGCTCCATTGTTAAACTGGCCGACAGGATCATAGACCGTAAAGATGGTCAGTGTCTGTCGTGTGCCAATCACCTTTTTGGAATGTGTGACAACTGAGAAAGCTGACGGGTTCTTGCAAGCTAAGTGGGATGTAGCTTTGGTGGTTGCTGAAGCTATGGAGAATGACATCCGGACATCTTTGAGGAATTTCTGGTCAACCACCCGGCCTCCCAGGAGGGGGAAGTAGTGCACCATTAACAAAATGTGTAGTTGGGATGGGGTGCTCAACTCAGGATGTTGTGAGGCAGTGGGAAAACTGTTCGAAGACATGTTCAATGCCACTGAAACACCTTTCTGAACGAGAGAGAGAGAAATGCTTGAAGCAGGCTCTTCTATCTCTGAAGTGGAAGTAAACAAAGTGGTTACGAATCTCCGATGGTTTCCATGCACGGGTCTGGATGAGGACTGCCCAGACTTTCTAAAGCAAGGGTTCCCAAGTCTGATATATCATAAAAGAAAAAAAGTTTGGAATTTGTGTCTGGTTGATCAATTGCCTCGTTCTTCATTCGGGTCGCAACTGCCTAGTTTCCCCATTCTTTTACTGCAATCTGACCCATTGTGCAGCTCATGATGCCTTCTCCTTCCCTCTTTCTTCCACGCACTTTCTCAAATGCTCAGAACTTTATTTATTCCTAAAGTAGTTTTATATTCACAATTCATTGAAAAGACTGAGTTACATAACATTTTACAGTGCACCCCTGCTATTCGTAGAGAATAGGGAGTGAGCCGGCCTGCGGATAGCAAAAATCTATGTATAATTGATGATTATTCAAATGCAATGTGATTTTTTTTATTTTTATTTCTTTTTACTGAGAGCGCTAGGATGCATCGTTCACTTGTTCAGTGTCTTTGTTGTGATTGTGTTTAATGGGGGCTCGGGAGGGCTGCATATCCTCACCGGATATGGAGTGTAATAGATGCCGCAATAAGTTGGATACGTGCAAGACAGTGCAAAAGTGGATGTGAAGATGGAGTTAACTCTTTGTACGTGGAATGTCAAAGGGGTGAATGAGCCTGTAAAAGGGGAAAAGTACTGTCGCACGTCAAGGCGCTCAAAGATTCAGATTGTTTGTTTACAAAGGACTCATTTGAAAAATGAGTCCTTAGATATATAAATGGGTGAGCCAATTGACCCACTCGAAGTTTTCTGCAAAAGCCAAAGGGCTGGCCGTACTGACAGTGGGGTTTGCGCTAAAAATAAAGATAGAAACATTTCTCACAATCCCATGCGGACAACCATAGTTGTAAGCTGCTTTGCCTTTTTATTGCGAACGCAGGTACGTTTTTGAGTGTAAAGATCAAGACTAGTTTAGGCAACGTTTTCAGTGGACTTTGATGTGGACTTTAGTGGACTTAAACAAGAATTGGGAGGGGTTGCTGTTGGTGTTGTGGTACACTCGCCTCACTTGTGTGCGGGCAGCATAAGATTCACGCTCAGTGACTATATATAGAGAGAGAGAGATAGAGATAGAGAGATAGATATAGATATAGATGTAGATGGATATTTATATTAGGTTTGGTGTCACTGTTGGGTGGGTTGCAGCATTTGACTCAGCTGTTCATTTGAACGTGCTTCTCGAGTGCTCTTGGATTGATACACTTGCTGCGACATTGAGTGTTATAATAATGCCAAGAGAGTAAAAGATGTGTTTCTTTCGGATTCTGAAGATGCACCAGGGCCCGGAGACAGAAGACATGTCTAATCCATGACAAGCAAAGTGGCTGAGTAACATCTCCCAAGCGGACCTCCATTGCCAAACCACAATTTGGGCAGTGTGTGCAGTGATCCCTTTGTGGGCAGTAAATTTGTTTACTGTTTAAATTGTAGTGATAAGAGACTATAGTTAAAAAAAAAGGTGTAATATTAAATGATATCTAACTGCAATCCATTCATGGTTTGGATTCACAAGATAGCTAGCTAGTAAAAGTTAGCCAAAATCTAATATCTTGAGGTAAAACCCAATTGCTGCTACTCATAGAAGGTAATAATAGCAAATTGTTTGCTGCTGAATTGGGATGGAATAAACAGAGATGCGCATTTTGTCCTTGGGACAGAACTGTCCTATTTTTTCCAGACCTTTAATCGTCTCTAAGTGGGTCATATATAATTTGTGTATAAAATTCAAATATTTGCAGTCAGTACAGAATGAAATTTTCTAATGCCTCTGCGTGTACTGGCTAACTGGTAGCATCTGAGAGAGCGAGAGCAACAGAGAGAGACAGAGAGAGAGAGAGAGAGACAGAGAGAGAGAGAGAGAGAGAGAGAGAGAGAGAGAGAGAGAGAGAGAGAGAGAGCGAGAGAGAGACACCACGGTGACTAACAGAAACGATACGGGCGGCTGTGTGAAGAAACAATTGAGAGTCAAAATTTGCATTTTAACTGAAGTTTAATTCGCATAAAATGCAATCAAGTGCTACCTCTACATTGTGACCTCGGTCCGAGCACATCTGTACCTTGTGCAACAACAAAAGTCTGTGTGAAATTTTCTGGTATGCTCTGTAACTATGGCTCCGTTCTGCATTGTTTGGGGGTTAAAAAGCATTTCCCGGTGCTTAAAATATAGGTAATACCTCATTTAATGACGTGGTGACCCATGGCTATTTGTCCAAAGCGGCTACTGTATGTAAAAATATTTTTTTTATGGCTAAATTTAGCGATTGAAGCTTTTATCTGTTGTGTTTTGTGGATGTGAATGGGAAATTAGTCAGCTTATCTGCTTTAAATAATGTTTATTAATGATGAAAGCTCTGCTGTTAGCATCCCGTCATGCATGGATGTATTTTTTTTTTGTGCGTGTGGGTGGAGGGCGTGGGGTGCTACAGAGTGTTAAATGCAAGGACGGAAGCGCTTTAAAAAGACGGGGACGCAGAACGATTATTCTATGAACAAGGACGGTGGGACGAGGACGGAAGTGACAGCAAAATGGAGTATAGCGTCCATCTCTAGGAATAAAACCTCAGTTGATAAAGAATATGACATCCCATTCAGTCTTTCACTGTCACAAGTCACCAGATAGCCAAGTGTGATACCATCACAACAAGCCAAATGCAGCTTTCAAGTTGACAACTAACGGTACAATACTTTCCGCTTATTGGGCGATGCAGCAATTTGTGCACGCCTGCCAAACTTTTGTTTTGACCAATCAAGCCAGCTGATGAAAATGTTGTCACCGGCATGCACCTTGTTTTGACTAGCAGAGTCCTGTCATCTCGATGATTGGCACAGATTGCATCATGATGTTGCGTGATAGTTGTCGTTTTTGTCATTTAAATAGGCGGATATATAACATGATGTTGATTTGTGAATCAAGCTGGAAGTCAACCAAGAAAATGTTTCGTAATAGTTGCTCACCCCACCCTCAAACACACTGTTGTTTTGTGATTGGTCTGCATCATTCAAACAAATGCTTGGGACAAGATGGATTCTCAGGATTTTGTGAACTCACAAAAATGCGGTACTTAAGCTTCCAGACAAGGTTAACAGCATCTTGTTTTAAAATTAGCTTATTTTTTATAACTTTTTAATGTAAGTGTGAACAGTTGTTTGTCTATGCTGTAGGCGCCCTGTTCATTGTTCTGCTGTTTTCTGGTGTCTATTGTGTTAGTATCATTAATTTGTATTTTAACTTACTGTTTTCACAGTAGGGCGGCATGGTGGTCAACTGGTTAACACGTCTACCTCACAGTGCAGAGATTGTGGCTTCACATCTGCCTCTGGCCTTCCTGTGTGAGATTTGCATTTTCTCCCCGCGCCTGCGTGGGTTTTTTCCGGGTACTCTTGTTTCCTCTCACATTCCAAAGACATGCATGGTTGATTGAACACTTGAGATTGTCCCTAGTTGTCACTGTGACTGTGAATGTGAATGGCTGTTTGTCTATGTGCATGTTTGCTGCTCTCTTGAGGACAAGTGGCTTGGATGATGGATGGATAGATGTTTTCACTGTCTTTGTTCTTGAATTATTGCTACCTTGTGTTTTACTCTGTGCTTTGTTGCAGCTGAAACTGTTATGAAATGCGCTAAACAGATAAAGTTCTATTGTATTGTGTTGTATTGTATTGTATTAGCTGGTGACCAATCCACAGTGTGGTCTGTCTCTCAAACTAAGTTAGCTGGGATAGGTTCCAGCTCTCTTGTGACTCTAATGAGAACAAACAGTATACAAAATGGATGGGTGAATTTCTACTCAGTAGCCTGTTTATGAATTAGAGTTTTATGATTCTGTATACTGATAAATCTGCTGTGGGTGTTGAATTCCACGCGTCATTTAACCATCTTAAAGCAATATCTATTTGATGATACTTTTCTATTGACTTCATATTCACCCAGACAGTTCGATTAAGAGATACTCATGCAGAGGCTGTTTATCTCATGTGTTCTCCATTGTATCTTTTATTAGGAGGAATTATGTGCATTGATCAAACAGAGGCGCAGTGCTAACATTTTTTCTTTAGCACTTGAATGCATTCTTTCATCTGCAAAACCTTTTTGATGTCTCACAGTTCCAACACATGCATCGACCAGTCTGTTCATTCTGTCTGTCTGTCACTAGACACTAGAAAAAAACACGCATGCACACACACCCTCAGACACACCCACACACACACACACGCGCACAGTTTCATAACTACTGTACATTATCACATACATAAACTGGTCAAGCTGGTTCCTTTGAATTGTGTAAACGTTTGTTTGTGTGTGAACCAGTGAGTGCAGTGGCAGCTACAAATCATGTGGGGGAGCTGGTGAGCACCATTAACACACACGCGATGAGCAAAAATCCTGTGGTATGGGCCTGAGCTAAAAAATTGACAGGAACATTATGTGCAGCCCCTGAGCTGTTTTTTAGTAGTTTTCCTCATGGGGACCAGGTTTTCTGTCCCCATACCGCAACTGGTCCCCATGACGTGACTGTGTAAACAATTTTTTGTCCCCACAACCACACGAAAACCAGTGCACACACGCGCCCACACGTTCACACAAGCAAACACACACAAACAAACTTTGCTCTGTTCCACATGCTCAGGTTTATCTGTGGGAGCACTTTTGCCAAATTCAAGAAAATCACATGGGACATTTAAGCCTTGAAATCTACACCCATGTCCTATTTAACTCTTGGGTTGGTGACTAAAATAGTCTTATTTTTCTTTTTTCAAACATGTAAATGTCCTTCTCTGTCATGCCACGCATTTTCAGCCTGTGTCCTGCCCACCCCCACTGTGCACTTAATTATGGTCATGGCTTTGCACACACAAGGAGGGGAGGGTGAGAGTGGGTAACTGAGTTTGAACACACCTTCTTCTACGTAAAACATGAAGATGACCTTTCATGAGGAAGCGATTTAAATGATGTCTTGTCATCACCAGGGATACCAACGAGTGGATGAACATCTACTGTGGAAAAAAAACGTCACAATTTAGCAAATGCGGAGAGGGTAACACAAACAATAGAAAAGAGGACAGTGTACACACACATGCAGCCATCGGGTGCAGGAGTCAAAGTGCCCTCCCTCCATACACAACCGTAGTGATGCTTGAAATGAACAGATGTTTATTGGCAGTGGTCTTTAATGTGGTTTTCTTAGAGGATGTTATCTGTCTATCTTAAAATATTTATGCTGATACGATCTGGTTTACCCGTGAAAGCTGTCTGTGCTCCACTGGATTAAACGAGTGAGTGACTAGGAAATGAATAGGAGGGCAGGAGGAAGAAGGTTTACAGAAAGAGAGGAGGTGAGCATTAAGGATGGCATCAAAAATAAAATAGGATAGCCTTCAAAAAAATGTTCAGGGAGAGAAAAGCTGGATGCAGATGGGATTCTATTCTCTGCGCATGCAGGCAAGATGGAAATGAGTGGGAGTCTGTGACGTCAATCAGTGTAGGCATAAACACACAAACACACGCACACACACACACACAGAAACTTCCCTCGTCATTGAGTCCCATCGTAAATGACTCTTCAGTCCAAACACCAGAAGTGCTCCACAGATTATTGGAACATCATCCCAAAGAGACACAACATCAATGAAACTCAAACACTGACGTACCAGTTTCAATTGTCAGATTCCTGCTCTCAGCCTCTCATTCGCAGAATTGTACATAACATGTGTTGTACAGCAGGCCTATCTTGATTTTACGCCATTTCGAGTGTCATAGTTAATAGTTCAAACAACAGTTTTACTTTTTCTCATGCTGACTATTAGAAAGGATATGTTGTGTTGCACTTTGTGGAAAGAATGTTTGAGTTGCGTTTGCCATTAGTTGTGAGTGCAGTGAGGAAGCTGTTCCTTTTCTCATAATGGATTTAACATACAGTACTTAGAGATGCCAATACTTGTGGCGGATGGTCAATTGAGGGAGCTCGGGTGCCGACGCCACTCAGATGAGTCACTCTGAATAGGAAAAAGAAATCATAATGAAAATGAACTATGAAAACAAACATATTAGAATCGTAGACTAGGTAATATTTGAGGCAATTTTTTACCAATTGTCTCTTGTTAAGAGTTTGACATGCGGAGTAGCTGCAGGAAACATGCAGTAACGTAGCTATGTGGTGGCCAAAGGGGGCCACCCCTCGTCACTCTCTGGCTACCGCCTAGGCCACACCCACATCTAGAGGAAAACTTTCATGCCATTGTCTATCTTAGATTGGTTGATCCAGCACAAAGTGTAGACTAAAAGGGTACATGGGTGGCTCTTTTTTTCGGAGGTGGGGGCTGTTAATCACATTTAGTTGTTACTATGAATTCAAATAAATGCGGTCCCACATTGTCCACGAACAAGTAATGAAAAAACATGTTATCTATTTAAACACAATACATTTCAGCCACCTGAAATGTGCAAAAAAGAGCCTTATTTAAACGGATCGTAAGATACGCCCATTTTTGGACTTCGTAGATGGTGCGTTCTGTGTCGCATCTGTCGCCTCGAGTAACTCGTAAGTGGTGTGTGCGTGCGTGTGTGTGTGTGTGTGTGTGTGTGGTGCCCACTAGCGTCACTGTGGCCATGTGTTTGCCAATCCTAATTGACAGAGCAGCTTCGTCACAGGGAGCAAAAATTGACTCGCTGGGGTATGTATTTGAGATTGGGGCGCATCCATCCATCCAGCCATCATCTGAGCCGCTTCTCCTCACAAGGGTCGCGGGTGTGCTGGAGCCTATCCCAGCTGTCTTCGGGCAGTAGGCAGGTTACACCCTGAACTGGTTGGCAGTCAATCACAGCGCACACATAGACAAACAACCACTCACCATGCACCTCTGAACTGTGAGGCGGATGAGATTGGCTCGCACAGAATGCATTTATACAAGTAAACTGCAAGATCTCCCCTTGCGGATGATGTAGTTGGCCACGTATGGGCAATCGGCAATCCACCTTGCACTGTGCAAGGCAACCACAGTTCCCCAGGAAATGTGACTTAAGTGGCGTGAATAGGCAGATTTGTCAATGAGAGACAGCCGGTTGAGAGTCAGCTCTATGGTGGGAAGCTTGTCGTCATACGGTCGCATGTGAACACCAAGCATTTTTCTGCTTACCTAACCCGCTTTTATTAAACAGGCTTTGAACCAGCATTCATTTAGACAGAAATTGCTGATGTATATAATAAGATTAATAATATAAAGCTTTGTATAACTGGTTGGGGGGAAACAAGTCTGTTCAGGCACATTGAGGAGCAACAAGCAATAATACGCTTAGCATTATCTACAGTATATGAAATGCATTGATCAAAACTGACCAGTTGTGTTTTACTGGTGTCTGCAGAACCATACAAACATGTTCAGTTACCTAGCTATGGGTTTGTGAATCATGTTTACATGTTCCAGTATTTCTCAGCATGGAACTTGTGGCGTTTCTATACCATAATATATACCCCCTGGGACAATCATCTACCAGCTGCCACAAAACCCCCACCATTTGCATTGTGTTTTTTCTTTTGTTGTTGTTAAAACGTTGCTGACATCACCAGAGCTGTGTTTTGGACACTCACGCCCACAGGAGAGTTCTCTAATGCCCCATGTATATTATGATGTGATCTGCATAGACCAAAGGAGGCACAAATGGAGGAATTCTCTTACCCATTTCAAAAACTCAATATTAGGATTCAAAGACAAATCGAATTCGTGCAGCATACAGTGATAAAAGCGATCCTCAACAACAGTAGGAGCGTATCAAAAGTCTTGGTGAACATAATTTCGTGTAAAATAATGTCAATAATGATGGACATTGTTCAACATGAGACTAAGAATGGACAATTTCGAGTCTTCAATTAAGCTAAAAAGAGCGGTTTGGAATTTGGGAGGATGCACACAAACCCACTCAAGCAAGGGAAGAACATGCAACTCAACACAGGAAGGCGAGCGTTGCAATATCGGAAGTTGAGGACAGACGGGAAAACCACTTATTCACCGTGCTGCAAATGAATAAATATTTTCAATTCCTCATTAAGGTCTTGGAGAATATCATAAATATAAAAATTGTATTTTCACGTTGAAATCATGTAATAACCATCTACAATCTCGTTGTACTCTCAGTACAATGACAATAAGTGGGATTCTGATTTTGATAACAGATACAAACAAACAAACAATATTTCACAAATAACAAATTCTGTTAACTCAGGTTCATTGTGGCTTTGGTGGTGCTTCAATACATACTTCAAACGCTGTATAGTAAGTTCCCTGAAGATTCAAAATGTCGCGTTTGTTGCTTTGATTTTGTTAAGGTGAACTACAAATGACCTTAACCTTAAGTAAAGTCAACAGTTTTTACGATGTAGATGTTATAAACATAAATAACTGAGATGAAGCAAAGATAATCTACAAATGACATTTACTTGCATTTTCAATGAAGCAGATGTTACAGATGAACAGATGAACTTGCGGGGATCCAGGTTGATACCAAAGCCAATTAGAATACCTTCTGCTTCCATGTAACCTGGATAGGATAAGTAGTGAAAAAAATGCATGAAGAATAATAAATATTATATGATATGCAAGAAGACACTGCTATATTGCCAAGTGCGCTGTACTCTAAGCAATAAATTTGGACGTAGAAATTGCCCTCAACAAGTTTACTTGAAGATGCCATTCATTAATTTCTACTGAGCTGTGATAAGACAATACAATAATCGATACCATACATTGTCTTTGTATTGCCAATTTTTAAGAGGAATTAACAGTGTTTATGTCAATTTCTGTGTGAAGAATGTATTGTAGCCTACACTGTAAAAATGGTTAGTGATATTTATTTGAAAAATCCGAGGAAAGGCTCAGAATTTTTTTTTCAAGTTAATTAAATTTAAAGTCACTCTGAGGTAAGAACCCACTTTACGTTTTTGTACACACGTGTCATACCGCTCGACGCGGTAGAATAGTGAGCCCATAACCTCAACGTTGGTAGACGGCCACTCTACACCTGAGCCACTGCTGCGGTCTGTTAGTATATTACTGGTGTCGGATACAAACCTCAGAATCCTTCCAAAGCAACAGTTTTTGGAGATATCAGCAATATACTCACCCCAAGTTGCAGAGCCATACCTCTGGTGTAGAGCCATCTCCGAATCTGGAGGTTGTTGGTTCGATCCTCAATCACATTGAGTAACCATGTGTATGAAATGAGCTCTGTGAAAAAATAAGAGCTAACTTTCCTTCGGTGGCTTTTTTAATTCAATAAACTAGTGAAATTTACTCAAAAACCCTTCTTGTAAAATTTACTTAGAATGTCTGAGTGAAAAAACTTTACAAGATTTTTTTCAAGTAAATATCACTCGCCATTTTTTTACGGCGTAAACGTACGGGTATTGGCGGTACATTCAACGCTTGCTCGACCAATTTCTCCATCTATTATTGTTGATGTTATTCAAATTTTTTAGCTTTTTCTATGCTGAATGGGGACTGAGTCATAGCAGTTCAGGAGGCTAATGAGTGGGAGGCACACAGTGGGGTTGCGGAGTGAGACAAAAAAGGTAGCGGTGTAAGTGGTACAGGTTAAGTTAGGTGAGGCTGCAGTCACTTTTGTAAATGACAAAATACTGCATAGATAAATGGTGAATGCTAAATATGAATTGTGTCTTCAAAAGAGTATTAATCTATTATCAGGCACCATAACCATAACCCTGCAGCCGCTATAATTTCAGTTGATTGTGAATAGCAAGTTCATTTTAGAATGACCTTTAAAAACATTGTACGAACACGAAACTATAAAGGGCAACCAAAAATGAAATAAATTGTCTGACATTTGTGCTTTCAATCAATTGAGATAATCATTTGCATTGTCAAACTGGCATGTTCACACGCTACGATGCCAAATTTATCTCCGTGATGTAAAGAGACTGAGACCTCTGAGTAACACGTCAAACTCGAATGAGTTATGGAGATGTGTGGATGAGGTGTCTCTGTAATTTTTGAAAATGCCTGTTGAAGGTACACAAGTGGGCTGCCCATTAGGAAAATTGATGCGCATACAGCTGTGTGTATGTGCACACGCACACCTGTGCGTGTGCGTGTGCGCGTGTGTGTGCGTGTGTATAGTCCTCTGACATCACTGCTGCCGTCACTGCAGCCACTTCACGGTGACTCCCTTGTGACTGAAGGCCTGACAGCCTCCCACGCTTGCCTCATCAACTCCTCTGTTCCGCCCACCTCTTGCTTTATCTCCCCCTCTTACTCACTGTCCTTGTCTTATTGTTACCTTCTCAACTCTATTTTACTCTTCTAGTCATCCGTCCACTATCTTGAGTCATTAATTTCACCAGACGCTTTTTCTTTTGTTTCTTTTAACACCCCCCCACCCCCCTCCCACCGCACCCCCATTTGCTGTGTGGGTCTTCCCTGTCCTACGTCATGCTCTCCTGCACCCAACAGGCTTTCTGTCCTTGTCTCTATGGAAACCCCGAATGGACAAGAGTGGCTCAGAGGTCTGTGAGATGCTGATACAGAGCCTTAAAGATCACATACGTCTTTTCTCTCCAAGAGAGCCACACAGCCATGTGCAAGCCTACTTTGAGAGTAAATAGATGGTGTGTGAAAGTACCAACCTATGATCACACACCAGCCCCTGAAGGCATTCTCGCCCTGTGCCCAGGATATAATCAGTGGTGTGTCATAGAAGGGAGTCAGCTGTGAAGGAGTTGCCTTGTTTCCTCACACTGTTGGTCTTTTTGATTACAAGTGGTGAAATAGGACTTCCTGATCAGAAACCGTAGCGTCTTCCTCATATACGCACATTGTTGAATCGCCTGTATCTAAGGTGCGTCTGCAGCTCCCAACAAGTCCGAAGATCAGGTGATTTGTGGTAAGAGGCCTCAAACAGGCACATCTTCACCGTTGTGATGTGACTGTTGTGCTTAAGAGGATCATTGCAGCACCAAATCATGGCTAGAAATATGTGGGGGGAGAAGGTCAGTAAAAGAAGAACAAATTTCTGCGATCGGCTGGCAACCACTTCAGGGTGTACCGGGCCCATGACACAAAGACAGCTGGGATTGGTTCCAGCACACCCGCAACCCTGAGGACAAGCCTCCAAATGATGGATGGATGCACGCATGGAAGGAAGAACAAAGAGACATTTTTTTCCACTTTGGCTGAGCTACAGCATGTGTATCTAAAATAATTTCTCTCCATATTTGAACTTGGTTTACTTCCTCTTTATTTATGAAAATGTACATGAATAAACTACAACAAATGAGTACGTTAAATAAGACATCAAAACAGGCAGCAGTGACAGGGGTCAACAATTAAACAGGAAAACTACAACCCAAGTCCAGACCTACACCATTAACACCCGCAGTACAGTAAGATTAAGACTCATATTTCTTTCAATTAGGCACTTGATTTCCCTGCCCAACCATCTTTGGTCACAGTTTCTGTTGCTTTAAATTAGAACCAAACTCTGTTAAAATTGTTATGGAATTACCGGATATCATGTAGATTGTGAGTGCTGATTCATTACGAGAAGAGTCATTAGTTCAAAGACAGTTGCTTCTACCTCAGCCATGCTTAGAAATGACCCAAAGATGGTTATAATCTGACCACCTGTGTAGAGTATACGAAATGGTCAAGTACGTCACATGACTACATAAAGGACTCCACCAAAAAAGGAATCCAGCACATTTTCTCACAGTTTACCTGAAAATGATGGATTGTACAGAATATTCACACACAACATATGCTGTACAGGCTATTACAAAGGCATTGTGAAGGACCAGTAGGACGACCGTTGAGTATTATCTTGGAAAGTCTTGCAAAAATATAGAAATTTCTATTCATTTAAAAGCCTTTGCATTGTGTCATATATGTATGGTATATGTAGTTTCTCATGCATTATCTGGCTTCCCATTAATTTTTACAATATGTGTGATCATATGTATACATGCATTTAAATTGATTATACCACTTCACAAACTGATGAATCCATCATGTCTTCAAAATTAACTCTTCAGCAGATGAAAACCACAGTTACATTAAACCGTCTTGGGAACATAGTCACACAGTATTTGGCAGTCAGAGAACAGTCCCATGGAGTCCATGCACAAAATATATCACAGGCAAGGTCCACATTCTAAACAAACGCAGCAAGAAGAACACCACAGTAAGAACGGGAAAAGAACACACAGAAATCCAAGAACTTGGAAGTACATATGCATGTCTGAGAAGGTCAGAAACTCATCTTTGGTCCCGGGAATGCCGAAGGGTTATGACTCATGGACACAGCATTTTTAGGGACTCTAGCAACTGTAACCCACCCCCGCCCCAAAATCATTACTAATGTTCTTGTTTTAACTTTAGACCACAAATGGAAGTATAACCCCCCAATTTTCACTAAAAAGTCTGTTAGAGGCCAAAGAGGATTCCCATTATACAGTTCTTAGCTCATGGCAGGTACGTTTTTCCTTTTCTGAGTGTTTTGTGTAACTATTCTTGCATGTACTGTTAAACAAGTCCCGTTTGCGTGTGCATGTGCAAGGGGTATGGTTGGTAAAGGAGAGTTGATCCCGCTTGGGGTATGTAGTAGCTGCAGTAACTGGGTTCTGCTAGATAGGGGGTGTTGTGCTCAGCAAGGTATGGCGCAGGCTGATAGAAGCATGTGACATGATCTGTGTTGGGGATAATGTTCTGCTCCCCAAGAACTTTCAGTGCCAGCACTGTGATCATGTTGAGAGTCTGGCGCCTCTCGTGGCCCATCAGACATACTGTGCTGTCGTCAACAACGCGACGCAGTGTCATTAGGTACTGATACTTGCTTCTCTCCTCACCAATAAAATGATTCTTCAAGTAGGACAGGATCTTCCTCTGCTGTTCCTGCACGTCAGGGAAATCAATGAAAAAGCGGGAGCACATGTAACGCTCCAGTGTCTTTATTTGAGTTTCACTGGCCGGTCGATAGTCCCTGACCAGTAGGTTGCTGTATTTCAACAGGCCGCCACCTCGAATCTCCTCAGGATTCCTTGTCGCGATTAGGCGGTAGCGTAGGTGATCCATGGCGGCCTCAAAGTCACCATACATGCTCTCAGCCAGGACCTCGACAGCAGGGACACAGCCTGCTGCTTGCGCAGCTGTGCTCTGTTCAGACACATCTGCATTCGTTTTCTGGGTCTCTTTGTTCTCAGACACAGAGCTAAATGCTTCATCTGTGTTTGGAGGGGCAGGTCCAAGTGCATGTGAGGTTGCACTTGGGAGTGTGATCGGAAAAGAGGCAGGCTCTGGAACCTGAGTCAACAAAGAAACATAAGTCTGCTCTATTTTATCCTCCAGGTGCAAGACAGGGACTTGGTGGAGGGTAGAGGGCTCAACAATCTGTTCATCACTGTCTGAGTTGTCTATCAAAGACCCTGTGTCTGGGGATATCGGAAACACAGGATCCTCTGATTCCACTGGAGGAGTGAAGCAGAGGAGGGGGCTGAGGCATGGAGAAGGGGGAGTTAAACAGACAGGGGGAGGGCTGAGGCTGAGCATAGGAGGGGTAAGGTAAGGAGGTGAGCTGATGCAGGACGATGTCGGGCTGAAGCCTTGGGACGGAGAGCTGTAACTGGTCGCAGAGCTGGCAGTGTGCAGCGTTGAAGACGAGAGGCAGTGGGAGGGAGGGGTCACACATGGCGGAGGACTGAGGCTTTGGGGCGAAGGGGTGAAGCAGGGAGGCGAGAAACTGAGTACAGGAGGCGGAAGACATGAAACAAGGGGAGTGACACTGTGGGACGAGGAAGGTGATTGTGGGGGCGGGGTCTTTCCTAGTGATGAGGTCTTTTCATTACTGCCGTCTGACTTATCCAAGTTGTTCTCCTCTTCCTCATTGGATTCAGCTTCTGAGGTATGGGCGGCAGCCTCTTGGGCATTTGAGCAAGATTCATCAACGTGTGAAACTAGCGAGTCCAGGCTATTGGGAGATTCTGTTTCTTTCAGAGGCAAAGCAGGATTTTCAGAAGAGGTCTGCCTTTGCTCAGCATATTGAAGCCTCTCCTCCTGGCTTTGAATGTCTGTCACACACAAACACTCTGTGATTAACTGAGAAGATTCCGGATCGAGAGGTAGAATAGAAATGGAATCAGGAGCGTGATCAGGAGGAGTGGGGGAGTCTAGATTTGATGAAAGGTTACTGTTTGGATAGCTTTCAGGCCTAGGGACTGTTGTAATGGAGAGTGTGACTCTTGTAGGGTCTGAACTGGTAGCCAAAGCAAGACAGGGCTCAAGTCTTAGCGTGACATTAACGTCAGATTCAGGGCTTGGGGAAGAGGTTGGATCGAAACTGGAATCCATGATGGAGTCACTCTCAAAGGCAGCGCCAGGGTAAGCAATGGAGGTAACCTTCCTGCACATCCTACGTGGAGGTTTAGGAGATGAGTGCTTAAGCACAACCATATGAGAGAGTCTTTCTGAGACCTTACAAGGATGACAGAATGCCTTTTTGTCAGAAACAAGGCCAGCTGTTGCAAGTGTGTCCTGAGTATCTGCCATGCTGTGAGGTGATCTTTCAATCTGGAGTGTGCTGTGTGTTTCTAGTGTGCTGCTGTGTGAAACCGGTGTAACAGAGATGGAAGAAACACACATATCAGCCTGTATGCTCTCTATCTTCTCTTCGGTTTTAAAACATTCCTTTGATATCTGACTTTTTTCTATGTCCTCTTTAAGCTCTGCATCTACCTGGACATCAACGTGAGCCTTTTTTTCATTCCGCAAAGTGTTGTCTGCACTAACTAGAGAGGTTGTGTCAATATCTGGCTTAAACAAACATTGTGCTTCATCTTTTCCACACTCATCAAAACTCTTAGATTTCTTTCTGTTCTCCAATGATTCTTTGCCGTCACAGTTATTTGTCAGTCTTACATCCTCTGTTTGCGTAGGCTGTGTGTTCTGTGTCAGTCCCTTTTTCTCTGTGAGTACTTCCTGTTTATCACAAGGTGCAGTGTGATTTAAAAATACAAATTCCAAATGCTCTGAGCATTCAGCTGAGTCTGAGGACTGCACATCATCTTTGAGTTCATACTCAGTCTCATTGGTCTCAGTGGTTGGTTTCTCCCCCGCAATCATTTTTAAAGACGCTTGCTTCGGGAGTTTCTGTTCATTAAGGTTTTCTTGGTGCTCTTTTAGCTCTGTGGGTGTTTCTTTTTTGTTACCTTCTTCCTGTGTGGACTGTTTTGTCGGTTGTATTGTATTTTCTTTTCCATGCATCTGATCTTTCTGTTCAGTGTTGGTAGCGTGAGCCCCTTTCTCGAAAAGGGATACATTTTTCAATTTGGAATTTTCAGTTCCTGTCGCGCTGCCCTGCTTAAGCAGAGAAGAAGAATCCTTATTCTCAACCTCTTGGTCCTTCGGTTTAGCATGATGCTTGTGCTGCGACTCCTGCAGGTAGGATTCAAGAAGACGATCCAAAATGATTTGGAAAGAATCAACGCTGAACTCAAACTGCCTCCTCAGCATGCTTACAAATTTAAGCTCCAGGTTTTTGCCACTGTTGTTTGACAACGAGATGAGGCTCCAGCGGTCCTGCTCATTAAAGACTTTGACCATCTTTTGGACGTAGACCTCTTTCATGGTTGCACTGCTGATTCTCTCTCTGTTGACCCCTGCTGGCAGGCAGTCCAGCAAGCAACCAAGTACTGATTCTTTGATCACCTGTGGGAAAAGAGAAAAAATATGACAAGGATTATAAATAATGGCTGCAATATTGCTTGCAATATTAGACTTGGGCTTCAGGTGTAATTCAGTTACTAATATTAAAACCAATTCAGCCCGCTTGTGAAATAAATTGTAATGGAATTAGTTCGGATTTAAATTATTTCTGCCAAAATGAAAAGCACAACAATCAATATTCTTGTCTGACGGAGTCAGTTCCTCGAGTAACTGCGCTAAATGGAAATAATAACACACATTATTACACTGACTGTTTCCTTTCTGTGAAGACACACCTGAAACTCCTCTTGACTGGGCAGCTCCACTCCAAAAATGATATCCAGGTCTTTGTAGCTCATTCTGTTGTCTTGGACCAGAACATGGCTTGCTGTGGAGCCATTTAGGCGCACGTCTCTTACTATGATGCCTTGCTTCTGCAGACTGGCGCGTACAGCAATGATGATGTCTCGAGGACGGAGCTCCAGAGTTGGAAAGTTCCCACGGCCATGGATGGGAACAATGTCTGACAAAACCTGATGGAGAACTGCCACTTGCTCAGGATTCAGGCTGTGGAACCGCTGACTGGATTTGCTTTCAGACATGCTGATGCCTTAAAGGAAGGGAAAATAACCAACATGAGGGTTTATTCATATTTAAACCAACAAATGCTTAATTGTCTCTCTCTCTCACACACACACGCACACGCACACACATACACAGAGAGTGCATCACTGCCAGTCTGATGTCTGCTGGTCACAGCTTGGCTGACAGCTTTTCCACAATTCTAATGAAAGATCTGTGTTGACACATGGTCATTCATGAAGCTTCTCCGTGCATAAATATCATTCTCCGCTGGAACTTGATCTCAGCCAATTAAAAAGAAGGATTTTATTGGGATAATCAAATCTGAAATGCAAAATGCTCTGAGCCAGTATCCAATGGAAGTGGGACTTTATTAACACTCTCTCTTATTCTGAAACATTATATGAATAAAGCTATGAGGCGCGCTTATTTGATATCTATACTTAGCATGTATGATAATGAAAGAAACCACAAAAACTAATAAAGTGCATTGGTTGTGACAGCTGAAGTATTTATCATTTTCCACGAGCAGTGCAAGGGTTAAGATGAATGACTCATCGCCAGCAGACTTCATTAATCACACCAACGTCACAAATTAAGGACACACATCTGTTTTCATGTCTCTGTGCACACAGCACGCACATATGCATATTTTACTTACAATATTTCCTGTTGGCAAAAACAAGCTTTTCCATTATCCATTGGCAAATGGAAATTAGTGGAAGGTTTGAGAGCTGGTTGTGCATTTTGTTTGGTAATGCAAACAGTTGCACAGCATGCAACCTCAACATATGCACTAATCAGTCATTTGTGGCAAATTACCCACATTTTTAAATAAGCCAAATTACGTTTTTCTAAGTCTGTGTCACGAGACAGCGTGTGCTTGTGTGCACGTCAAGTGTTTCTGGGAACAAGTGCATGAGTTTGACAGGGAAAATGTGATCCATTGCAACCTATTGTGAGCTACTGTTTGCTTTAACCAATACTTGTCAGTTATTGCTACAGCTGAATACGGCTGATTGCTGTGATTTGTCAATTGTCGAAAGCAAACACTGGGATACTAATGAACAATAATGGGTTGCACTCTGACAATCATTTATCAGACTTCAGAGTCTGTAACAACCACAAACAATCTACAGAAGACAGTCTGTATAAATCTTGCAATCCATCTTGCAGTTTCAGTAAACATGAATCACCAATTTCCTTTAGTACATAAGGAGTATTTCATGTTACCCCAACTGTAAAGTGACAAAAACAAAATGCAGCGGAAGTGCTTATAAGGGGGGAAATGTGTATGTTTACCAAAAATAAATTCAATCTGGAAAATCACATACACAGAGTCACGAAGCACAATACTTGATGTTGACACAGACCATTAAAAACAATAACAGCACGTCTTTGGAAACCAAAGAGCTAATGCAGAATCGCTACACAGCTGGCCCCTTTGTCCCTCTCGTGCTCTCTCTCTCTCTCTCTCTCTCTCTCTCTTCCTCTCCCCTTTCACACTCTTCTGCAAACTTGCAGCCCGAGTGACTCATCCAGGCGTATCAGCTCAGCTCACACATAATGCTTGCGTTTGGTACACACAGAACTCAATTTATAATAAAACACTGAGAAATAGTGTGCTTTCCACTTAGCTTTACTGAAGCTCAAGAGGTCAGTGCAAAGCACCCAACAGTTGATTAAAATAAAGGTGAACTATTCTGTAAAACTCAACAGTTTCTACTGACTACTCTTTACTTTTTTCTTTTTTGTCACTATAGTCCATGTAGTTTTCTCATGAATTAACACCATTAAACTGTTTCATATTCTATCATGACCCAACACTCCAAATGAGCGAGAGTTCTCCTTGGTCCGATTCAATCATGTCAGCCTTATACCACGAGTTAAAAGTGAGATGCCAGGGAAATGAAATTAAAGACATGTCAGGATAAGCAGAAGTGGCACTTTGGGGGGTTCAGATCAACTTCACATCAATAATGCATGTAGCAGAAATCTCATCACGCTGACCCGTCTTACCTGTTGCTGAGGCAGCGCGACTGGCTCCTGTTCTCACACCGGGGATCAAACCTCGTGCAATTACCGGAATTGACGTCTAGTTGGTCTGAGAGTCTTCTTTTTCTTTCTTTTTTTTTATTTAAAAGTCTCGACCCACGTTGGTGAGGCTCGCTGCTGCTGCTGCTTCTGCTGCTGCATGCGTCTCTGTCCCTGACCAGACATGTGAGGGTGCTCCACTTCAACCGGACGCTGTCCACGAGACGCTTGGTGCTGAAATGAAGACTCCACTCAGTCCTCGCGCTCTTGTTTTCTTCTCCGGGTGCCCAGAGCGTAACGCAGTTTCCATGGCGACCTGCCGTCATTCACTTATGGCTGGTTTGCGTGTGTGCATGTGTGTGTGCGCGCGCGCGTGTGTGCGTGTACGCGTGCGAAACGAAGTGTCAATTGAAGACTGAACGCAGGTCAGAGTGGCTGTCGCCAAACATTTAGAAAATATTTGGAACTAACGCGATATCTGCCAAAAAATGAAAGTGTATAAGCTTATGACTATTTCTGGTAAAAGCTCTACAATATGCCGTATAAGGTCACTGAGTTTGTGCCTCGCAGGTGGCTCAACATTTCGCTACTGAAAGGGCAGCTGAACTAATGATTTAGTTTAAAACATTTCCCCCCTCGCTCACAGACAGAATGATATCCGGTGACCACGCTATACAGCTATGAGTCATCCGTGCTCCTCCTTTCCTTGACCCATCCGTTAATCCCACCCAAATCGGCCAGTGCACGTAGGCATACGGAGCTTTCTCTGCCACAAATTGTTTTTAGGTTTTAAATCGTTAATATTATTCCCCGACATGGGAGCGTATGATAATGGACAAAAGCGCCCAGAGTTCTCCCGGTGTTTTCCTGTGAGTAAATGTGCATTAAAAACAATTAGTGCGTTAGCAAACCGTGGGGAAGATGTTTCATTCTGGGTGCGTCACAAATGAGTGACAAAACACACAAGGGAAAATATTGAGATAAATGGCGCGGACCTTTGTGGAAAATGTCAAATTACTCCTTCGCAGGAGCAGAGAGCATAAATTACGTCACTAGACGTGCACCACAACCTAGCGATTCCGTGTACAAACTATTTTTAGCTTGGACTGAACTTGTTTGCTTCGGACTGCGCCTGTCTACTAGAACAGTCGTGACGTAGGAGGCGCGCTCACGCGATGTAAAATCGTGACCGATTCGATGAGGATGAGAGGAAGCCGGAGGCATTGAGCAGCTTGTCTTCAAAGATGAAGCATTTTCAGGATAGTTCCTTCCCCATCACAAGGCGAATTTACGTTTGCCGCTTTGAATTAGTGTTGTAAACGATTTTTTTTTTTTAATAAATCATCATTATTTCCGTGAACAAATTAACATTTTTTATTCCAAGCAAGCACGTTGTAAGGGTGTGCACTAGTTCTATTCGGAGAGTGAATACATTGCCATTTTCCCGACTTTGATTTGAACCTTAAACGGAAGTACACATGCAGGCAGATCTCGGCTCTCACAGAGGTGGATTACTCTCCGAAACTCGACCGAGTGTACTGTTTTGCTATTGCCAGTACTGATCTCTGACGGTTGTGTAATATAAAACGAGCGTTTATGTAGCTGCAAATGATGGGTAATCTTTGTAGTCTTCATTTATCGTTTTCCCAGTAGTTAGAAGCCAGTGCCAAACTCCCAGATAAAGTCAGCATTGCTTATTCAATGTAATGTCCTTTTGATAGTTTGGGGCACGGATGGCAAAAGTGTTCACTCTCTACTAACAGTAAATAAGAGGACAGATACGCGTATATTCGGTAGTCAAACCATTTTATACACACACAAACATATATATATATATATATATATATATACATATATATATATATATATATATGTGTGTGTGTGTGTGTGTGTGTGTGTATGTATATGTCTAGCGATTAAATTTTTAAAAATAATTAATTTGTGATAAATTGTGACTAATCACATTTTGTCTAATTCTATTTTTTTCGAAATTTTTACAAGTATTTACTTGAATAACCTTTCTTTGATTATTGAATACAATCTAAATGGAGTCTTCTTCAAAGGGATTTTTCTTCCTTTTTCGACAATTCACAGATCTTCGACAGTACATTTTTGTTGTGAGCACCAGAAGTCATCACAGACAGTTTTAAAGGGCTTTACAAAACCACAATCGACATCCCCTGATCTTAACCCCCAGCAGGGCAAGGAAAAACTCAAAACCCCATTAGGGGAAAAGTGAGAAACCTTGAGAAGGGACCTCAGACGGGGGGATCCCCCTTCCAGGATGATCAGGCTGCAATGGATGCCAAGTGGGCAACATTTGACACATAAAATGATACCAAACAATGTTAGCCGAAATAATGTAAGAGTCAATCAAATGGAGTGCTGCAGTAAGATGACTTCAGCGGAGCGTGTCCTCGTCCAGTTGATCAGGGCCGTAATCTCCAAAGCAGAACCTCAGAGGATGTGGTCAGCCTTCGATCTTGTACCGGTCAGTTGCTGTAGAATCAGAAGTTCCAAGTGAATCACCATCACCTAATTCCCACTCCAGCAGTGTTGGTTTGCAAGGCCCAGTGGTAACTTGAGCACAGCGTTTTGTTCTGAGATGATGTGCTAAAGATATACAGCTAATATGGTACAGTGTTTGAATTTGGCTTTGCAAGATATCCAAATTATTTTTCGAAGTAATTAAAACTGAGAGTTAAGTGAGTTAAAATAGGGACAAGGATTTAATGATTTAAAGATTATGCAAGGCGTGAGGTGTATTTTAGTCCGGCCCACAAATCGGCCCTCATGCGTGTGATGTGGTTGCGAGGCCGCAAAAACTTAATCTGAACCTAGTCAGCGAAATGGGCATGACAAAATTACCTCAAAATGCATCAAAAACGCCCCTACCAAATGTGGATACTAGCTTGCATTGGTGCCCAATGTTCGTGGAAAAGAAGAAACACGATGAATGAGACGAAGAAGAATGAGATGAAGAAGAAGAAAAAGGAGACGAAGAAGAAGAGGGGTATGAAGAATAAGGAGATGAAGAAGGAGACGTTAACCCATTTCGGTTTGACAAAACACTTACCACCATAATAAGCCCATAATAAGGTAAACGGATTTGAATAGTAAATTTGCCAACTAATGATCTCTCTCACTCTCCTGTGGCGGTGTCATTCACACACGTTTTCTCTGAGAGCGGGGTTAAAGGAACGGGGTAGGGGCTTGTGGTATATTTTGTTGTTGATGTGTGGGTCTGGCTCAGCTTCCTTGCGTACAGGTCGCCGAGCATGGCAGAATTGGTGATGGAAGAAAACTTCTCTGACACAGCCATTTTGGTTAGAAAGAGATTGCATGCTGATGTCAAAAGAAGTCTCCCCAAAAAGAAAAAGGGAAAGGTCTCCCCTCTCTCCGGCCTTCCCTTTTTATAGGGAATGGCCACATAGGGTATGAATATCTAATTTTACCTTGTTGCATATGCATTCTCATTGTACTAGTCTTTGATTTTGCCCCCAAAGCCCCCTACGAAGAGATATAGTTGCTCGTTGAAGTGGCCTTCTGGTGCCATCCACTGGATGGCATCCAGTCTGCTACGATCACCTTGAGTGCTCCACACCTTAATACTGGTCAAGCCTTTTGTCCCCCTGGATAGTATCTCATTTACATTGGAATTTCAACACAAAGACTGGTCACTTCTTTAGTCTCAAATTCCCTCATAGTTATTTAAGAGAATTACGAAAATGTTCATAATAGTGGATATAAAAATACAATTTTTATAAATAAGGCCGCTGGGTCGAGGCCGGAATGGTACCTTGGTCGAGGCCGGAAGGCGGGGGACTGACCAGCAAAAAGGGGTCAAGTAACCGGCTCTGAATTCTTGAAAACTTGCTCAGCCACTGAAGAGGTGTGGTCCATTGCATGCTGAGGATGCATTCAATTTCAAGTCGCAGATTGTGGAGTTTTCCTTTTACATGTAAATTTCAAAGATATCAAATTGTAATATATTTAAATGTGAAATTGACTTTTGTATGAATCTGCAAGGTACAGACTATTGTTCCCAGTGACATGCACCGCTCATCTAAAGGGCTACTTTGAAGTAGCTTCTATATTGCATTTTGTATTTCCTAAAAGTAATTTAACGAGTTCTGTTCTCATGACTGAATGTATATTTGGAGTTGTTCCATTTATTGAAACGCGAGTGAGCCATCTGTTGTTTAAGCAGTGCCTAGCAACGCTTCTTGCCACATATGCGAGAGCGGCACTACTATGGCTTTAACATTCAGCATTGGACAAATGAAAACAAATGTTTCAAAATCAAGCTCACCGTTTCCACCATTAGAATGACAGCAATAATTATGAGCTGCGCTTTCAGACAAACGCTAAGCCAGCCACGTGCTCGAATCAGGAGCCGCTTGGTCACGCGGCCGTTACCATGGATCATGGAAGCGGTTCATTGAATCAATATGCAATATGATGTTTCGCCTTCAAGAGGCGCTAGTCCTTAGTACAGCATCCTGAGCACGCAAGAGGAAGATGGTTAAGTCTCCGGGAGAACACAAGTATCATTAGATTTAACAGGGGACGTCTTTATTTGAACGTCTCCCCACAGAGAGTACGTACATTTTTTTGAAGGTGTGTAAGTGATGGGAGAATCTACACTATCAAAAATGTGTGCATTTTCTGACTAAAGCACACAGGAGAATATCCTCCAAAAAAATAGTCGTGGTAAGGAGAAGCAGTATTGGCGGTGGTGACCAGATGTGCCATTAGCGGCGAGCAGCTCACTAGCACAGACGTACGGGTCCACAGCCCTGGTACTGAGATAATGACGTCTACACAACTTTCCAATAGCCAAACTCGAGGAGCGGCGTGATTGCACGGCAGCACACAACTCTGGGGTAAGGCGGTCATGCATTCTGGTTCAAGTAACCCATTTCGTGCAACCAAAACACTTAAAGGGACACTTGATGGGCTGAGCAACGTGATAATTTTGAATTTAAAAATTATTTCAGCACTAAATTGCACTCCCCTGAAAATCTCTGTTGTGATGAATGATTTTTTTTTTTGGGACTAATTTTTCACAGGTTGTTATGTCCCCAAATTGAGAAGAGACTGCTTGATTGACACATCAGCCAGTCTATGCCAGTGAAGTAAAGAGGCAAGAATTGTAAAATTGGGCCTCATTGGGAAGTCAAATCCTAACCTTTTTGCCACCTTTCCTTCACCTTGGTTGGATTACATGATTAGATCAAGGAAAGATAAAAAGGTGCTTCCTTTCCAACACGAAAAAATACATAATTGTTTCAAATGAATTCATCTCCACTCCTCACAGGAGTAATCAAACGACGACGAGTATTGCTGACATAGATCGCTATAGCTTGCGAACTTACCTGCAAAATATTAACTTCAAACGACAGTGTTTAGAATTTAGTACCATCAGGTGGTGAACAATAACATAAAATTGTAGCTCGAGCATTTTGACGAACGCACACTACGGTGCTTCAGAGAGACCGCACTTCACAAGCCAATCACCAATTTCTTCAGCAAGCAAAATGTCATCACAAACAACTTCATGTAGTCCCCCAAGTAAGTGCATTGTATTTGTTACATATGCTGTCGCCATTGCTCCAGCAAATTGGTGTTTCAGTGATTGAGACATTTCAGCATCCTTTAAAGGTTGAGCCATCTCTCATGTCATATATTTAGTGATTTCTAGATCTATGATCATATCTAAAAATGCACGTTGAATTGACAGAACTTACATTGATTGCTTATTTTTTTTTAATTAATAGCGTTTTTTTCTTAGTTTTTTTTTTTTTTAGGAAAAATTAAAGCATTCTACACACTGTCCCTTTTCTAATCAAATGAAAAAGATACAGATAGTAATAGTTGTAACTGCCACGTATCTGTTTTTGTATTGTGCCGGTACTTTGCACTGACCCTAGAATTGCTGCTTTTTTCGTTATGCAACGACAGAGCTTACTTACTCTCTGGGACTATTTCCTTCCCTTAAATGTGTTTGAGCAAAGTTTGTGTATATCTGATAAACCAGCAGTAACGGACGGGACGAAGGGTGATTATTTTTATGAATAAGGACCAAAGTAGGTGCCCAGGTCGCAGACAGAAGACAAGTAAATGTCGGGGAAATCAAAATATGGTAAAGTGCCAATCTCTAATAATGACCTAAAAACAATTCAGCTTATAAAAAGTCTCTCGGAACACATTGTGTTCATATTGGGGACTTATCAAATAAAGCAAATGCAGAGATAATGCATGTAATCTGCTCATTTCCTCATTCTCTTATAAATCAGGCAGCCAGCCTTATTCTTGGGATATTGTCAGAGGTTCCCCAAAACAAATTAAAAAATTGAAAAAGCAAGCGAAAACATTTTACTGATTAAAAAAAAATAAACCTTGTCATTTTACTACTAATATCAGTTTAAAGTACTCAACAATAAAATAAGTGCTTATGTTTGTGTCATTCCTGGGGTCCTTTCAAGAAATTAAGGCAGTATTGAAGGCTTGCAGGGCTCAATCCGACCTCCCTGTGTGGAGTTTGCATGTTCTCCCTGAGCTTGTATGGGTTTTCTCTGGTTCCTCCGGTTTCTCCCCATGTTCCCAAAACATGCATGGTAGGTTAATGTATGAGTGTATTCCTTTGTTCTATTTTTTGCTGTTCAGGGAACTTCACCAAATTTTCAAGGACTGAAGCTGAAAACTAAAATGAAAGCAAGTTTACCGATATTTAATCATCACAATCCTCACTTAACTGTTACTCAAGGTACATCTTCTCAAACAGTCATAAAGATTGCCTCACAAGGTTCAAATATTTTGGAAATGTCAAACAATGCAAGCAAGACAAGGTAAAAAGTGACACCCAGTGGACGAATGTCAACATAACATTTCCTTTTCCATCATCATCCATTCATCAATTCATTTTCTTTGCTGTCCTGTCTTGTGAGCTGGGGCCTATGTATGCATCCTGACCGCCTTTTAGGTGCCTGTGAGCAAGGCACCGAAACACCTTGAATTGGTTGCCAGTCATTCACAGATGACCATTCCTTCTCACATTCACACTTATGGGCAATTTGGAGTTTTCATTTAACAGACCATGCATGCTATGAGAATGTGGGAGGAAAACCCATTTTTAAACTGTGCTGCCCCGCTATCATTCAATTTGATCCAAATCAGACAGAAAGTAATTACGATACAAAAAAAAAAAAAAACACTGACACACAGTCAAAGCCTTGAAATATGGAATGTGTAAAAAGTACAAAGCTACACAAATATTTGATACAGAATTTAGCGGAAACAATTGGCGGCACCCTCCTCATTGAGATCACTGTGCTGTGGAAATTTGAACACATTCCGCAACGTCTTTTTCTAGAGCGCAGGTCTTAACCGTCATACTGACAATTTGTTTAACTTGCTTGAATGACTAGCTGATTATTGATGTATTTTACTGCAACAGTAACAACAATTAAGCAGTTTTTGTAAAGGTTTTTGCTTGGCACTAATTCTTCGGCTGCATTTCAAGAATGCACATCGACATGAGTCTTCCTTTTTCCATTGTACCCCTCCTCCTCCACTCTGCCAACGGGGAACAGATGAGAGGTCAAAGGTGTCACCTGTAGAGGAAGCGGCCTTCTGCTGCTCGCATGCCATTGCCTTATTACACACATACGTAATTCACTACATCTCAGGGGTGAGACGAGACTCAGATGGGAGCCATTACAGGTGCTATCAAAGCAGGCACAAATATCTATACATGAACACACCCGGGTTGATGCGAGTCCTCTGGAGTGACACTCAGCCACCTTTGACCCTTTTTTGTCCTTCCTAATTATCATCAACTCACACTTAAGTGCATCCACAATCATCATCAATGGCCCCAAACTGGAACAAATCTCCATTTTGCAGTTTAGGGACTTTGATGTGTGATGTGACTGTGGTAAATTTGCACACACACATGATTGTTTTAGTCCACAAGAGTTACGCTTATTTTCCACTGACCCATGGATTCCAGCAGCTGTCAATCAGTTCTTTGCTCGGGTTTGGGTTACATTGAATTAAAATCCTGTTCCCCTTCCTGGCTAAAGAAAACAAAAATAATTAAACGTGTTGTATTTTTAAATTACTTTCAGAAATTGGAGGCACCGGATTTCCCTAAACTCAATAGATTGTAACTGAGAGTTTAGTTGTGTCCACAAAGGTATGCATCGTCATGCTTGAGACAGCTGCTCTTCAAACATCACTCTGGCCTCTGTGACTAAGTGCATGTGTGACGTGCTGCTCCCAAGTGTTTCTTCTCTCCGGCACCATCAACACCTCCCGTTTCCTCGTGGTGCACAACTTTCATTGGATTGTCCTGTCAATACGGCTGTGACCTTATGTTTCTACCTAAGTGAGCGAGGTTGATCCGGAATTTGTTAAAAATCTCTTCTATTCATACAAAGGCTGTTCTTGCAAAAAAGTTCGCATCAAAGTACATTCTTAGCTAATTATAAATTCTTCAATTATAATACACTATAAGTAACCTGATCCTTAAATCTACAGTGGAAAATATGGCAGTGTTAAATGTTTGGAGTTAAAAACTGAAAGTCTATATTGCATTAACACCACACTGTAATAAAATGGCATGTGTAGTCACGGATGTAACTTGAAATCAAACGTAATTCGTGTGTATTTGAAATTGAACCCACGCCTCAAATTGAGGTTCAGTTGAGACAATTTTCTTCAGCATAATTTACCTCCTCACTTGCTCAACGGAATCAAATCCTAAGGTGGGCAAAAATCTTACTCGATGACAGGATGGTATTTGATGAAAGACTTGGTTTCCACATGAGTTTTCTGTTTCTAATTGTTTTAAACTGAGATGATAGTTGTATTTCCTCAGTCACAACGGCTAAATAATTAGGTTCATTAACACGGTATTTAACATGTTTAGGTTCAAGCAGGTAGAGGCAGCTAGAATGGCTTGCACACATTTATTCAAACTTATTTCCGTGACATGTAGGAAGCCTTGATCGCAAACAAACCCTCCAATAAATTGTGTGTGGCGGCCATCGTGGAGACATGAACTGTTGAGTAGCCCAATCTAGTAAGAGCAGGATGGAAGTTTTGGTCTCAAAATCCTTAGTACATCTCTCAAAACTAAATATCCGTCAATGTGCATGTCACTGCCTTCAGAATGACAAGTCATTGCATTGTGTCATCACGTATGGCAAAAGTTGTCAAATTGCTTAGTCGTGTAGTCAATACAACAGTGTACTCATGAGAGATGCTCTGATATAGAAGTTACGCCTTTATGTATGTGAAAGATTGATTGCAAGAGACCAAACAAGATTCACATTTCACTTTTACTGTGGGCATGGTAATTTGTGAACAAACCATCTCATTGCAATGCAGAAAAGAAAAGCCAGCATTGCATAGTACAATTAAAAAGAATACGGAGAAAAAAGTGAAAATGTGAACCTGTGACTTTCTCATTTGAGAAAATTGTTCATGTAACGCTGTTGGAATTACAGTGCAATCTTTCTTTTTGAGAACAGATCCTATGATCCCAAAGGAGGACACCTTCTTTTTTTCAGTTATTTCGTTTAATTCCAAAGAGAAACCAATACAAATTGAGTTTGTAGTTTCAGAAATCAGATACTGACGACACAGCACTCTGTTTTAAGAATTCTTCTTTTATTTTTATTTTTATTTTTTTTTTTACCAAAAATGCTTTGAGCTGATGAGGGAGCGGGTACATCAATGAAAAGTCTTGAGAACCACTGATCTAATGCTTTGCACATGTCCCTTTGTGAGAAAATGTTGAGATTTCATCTGGGAAAGAAAGCTGATGGAGATGTACAGAAACACGCTTGACCCATTATGGCAACTTGTTCAACCATTTTGCATGTTCAGACTTGTGCGATAAATGCCAAAATGTTGTGGTGTGTAAGACAGTTCAACAGAAACCCAATATATTACATTGTAATCAACAAGACATAATCAATTGATAATATATAACAACGTAGAATTGTATCATAAAGTGCATGAATATAGCAAAGAATTTGCAACTTGTTCCAATATAAGAAATTTGTTTTTGGGAAGTCCACAAGTGACACAATGAAGTGGAGATTGAAGTTTTGAGAAATTCAACTCAGATCTGGGAAATGGACCGTAGTAACTAGCAAAAAATGTCAATATAATGAAAATGAAGTTCAACGGAAACTCTCTAATTTGTTTTGGTGAAATGGGCAAGTCTAAAATGGGGTGACATTGACTAATGGAACTACATTTTACAACTCAAAAGACAGTTTAACAAACACCCACAAATAATAATTTAAACGAATTGCGTCTTTAAATGAACCTACATACCTCTTGAAATTCTACAAATTTACAAATTTATTAATGTAACGCGTCAGCTTTATGTAGTTTCCAACACACCTTTCCTGTATTGGACAGTCTTATTTCCTCCTCTCCTTGTCACCTTTTGTCCGTCCAGCCTCCAATTTGAAATATCCAATTATATGTGAAGGGTCAGGTCAAACACAGGAAGCTGAGTTGATTGGTTCAACTCAGGTATCGATGGGCATGTGTGACAAATCGGCTGCTATCGCCGCTCCTTATAAGAGTGTGTCTAATCGTTTCAGCTCAAGGGTTTGCCCTGTTTCCACTCACCTTTTGACCACCGCTTCCTGTTATAAGTGTTAAGTCTGCTTTTAATTAATTTTACTGTCTCGTGAACACTCACACACGCGCCAAGACAGCTGGCCCCATCCGTCGTTGTTCTCCAGCTCATGCGTAATTAAAACTCAACACCTCTTCTGCTCACAATCTTGGACATTGTCACACACACACACACACTTGCAGAAATGCACATCTGATCCTGACACCCATTCCTTTTCTTCAACCTTTTAAGCCCCCCTTTGACTGTCACCTCACTCCTTCACCTGCTTAGAGATCTCTTGCGAAGAAAACAGCCCATGAGAACTTTTTACACTTCATAGAGAGAATGAGCATAACGACATTTGCTGCATACTCCTTAAATCTGTATTGTATTGTCATAAGTTTACTGGGGGAACCATGGCCTTAAACTAAGTAAAACAAATGACTCATTGTGGTGAAGTTCCAAATTCAGTGCAGGCACATGTGAAATTCAATTATGTTTTGTGGTGTATATATATATATATATATATATATATATATATATATATATATATATATATATATATATATATATATATATATATATATATATATATATATATATATATATATATATATAGAGGCGGCACGGTGGCCGACTGGTTAGCACGATGGCCTCACAGTGAGAGAGACAGCATCGGGTGTGGGTTTGATCCCGACTCCGGCCATCCTGTGTGGAGTTTGCATGTTCACCCCGTGCCTGCGTGGGTTTTCACCGGGTACTCCGGTTTCCTCCCACATTCCAAAAATATGCATGGCAGGCCGTTTGAACACTCTAAATTGCCCCTAGGTATGAGTGTGAGCGCGGATGGTTGTTCGTCTCTGTGCCCTGCAATTGGCTGGCAACCAGTTCAGAGTGTTCCCCGCCTACTGCCCAAAGATAGCTGGGATATGCTCCAACACCCCCGCGACCCTTGTGAAGAGAAGCGGTATAGAAGATGGATGGATATATATATATATATGTGTGTGTGTGTGTGTGTGTTTGTGTGGGGGTGTGTAGGTGTGTGTGTGTGTGAATACCTGCTAATCTTCATTAATTAGGACTGCTCGAATCAGAAAAGATATCACACCTTCTAATCTAACGTGAGTGAATGAAAATCATAATTTCTACTGCAACAACTATAGATTATTGTTTTTGATTCAGCGGTTCCCTTCATAGGTTAAAATTACCTTAATCTTTATTCCTTCGTGCGGTCGCCCCAAATTGATGGAAACGTGGATATGAATTGACATGTTGACGTGAATGGCATTCTAACACCAGTGAAATAGTGTAGTGGTGTGTGTGTGTGTGATGCATATGGTAAAGCACTCAGCAGGTCTGCTGTTAGTCACACTCCTGCGTCTCAAATTGAATTAGCGTTGACAGCGCACAGCGTCTGCCGTGTGTTAGCGAATGTGCGTGTGCGCGTGTGTGTTTGGGGGGTGTCACTAGCTGTTGGCAGGCTGTCTGTCTTAGTGTGAAACAGAAGAGAGAGAGAGAGAGAGAATACCTTCCCCTGAAATCAATTAGTGAATGTCTCTAGTCATGGGGGTGTGATGGGCACATCCTGTAGAGGGCAGCGCAGATAGACAACACCATCTGGGATAGCAGGCAGGTCAACCGTGGGTTTACATGAAAGAGCCGGAGCAGTGGAAAAAGGAGAGGAGTCGCTGCCAACATTAAATCATACTTTTCTCGCCACCACATATACTTCACCCCATTGCCTAACCTGCCATCTGATCTGTCACCCAGAAAGAACCATTCTCCCTCTGCTCTATTCGGTATTTGTTCCCGGAGTGATAGGCTGTCATACACAGGAAACAAAAAGAGGGCCCAATGATTTATCCATGGTCGGCAAAATGGATATGTCTGGTCTTTCACAGGACTTGATTTATGGAGTTCGGATTAAATAAAACTCATGCTGGAGAGTGTCTCTCTGTCTGTTTCACATATAAACACTACGCCACATCGTGTGTGAGCATGTGTGTGTGTGTATGCAATTGCCAATCTGGACGTAGAGTAAATGCTCCTCTACAGTAATAGACAGTGAACCACTGATCGAGAGTACTCAATGAACCGTGCATGTTTTGGAATGTGGGAGGAAACTGGAGTACCCACAGAAAACCAACACATGCATGGGGAGTACATGCAAACCCCACACAGGAAGGCCCGAGTCTGGATTTGAATCCACGACGTCTGACCTGGGAAGCGGATGTTCTAACTAGTATCTCCTTCTTCTTCTTCTCTGCCACTATTTTGAATTCATGTGTTTTAAATATCCATCTATTCATCCATTATCTGATTCGCTTTTCCTCACGAGGGCGTGCTGGAGTCTATCCCAGGTGTCTTGTCCATGTTTTTAATTCCACACACCGCTTTTGCACTTGGATCTGATACAAGACAAAGAATATCAGTTGTAAAAATAAATAAATAAAATGAAAAGTATGGAAAAGATATAAGATATTAAAATAGATTGTGACTAAGATTTTATCATTACAAAGCCTTTACTTTCAATCACTATATAATGCCCATGAACCATTTTTATCACCAAACCTTTGATGCTTTTCCAGCCTCTAGCAGGTTAATGCATGCTCTACAGGTTTAAGTCTGGACATAGACATTGTCCATCTCAAGACAACAGTTTCTTTCCTGTTGTTTGTTGATTTGGAATAATATATTGCTGCAGTATTTAACATCTCCCAAACAATTTTGTTATATGTTTTTTTTTTTTAATTTGCAGACAAAATGATGTCTGAGTTAATTTTACTGTTGAGATGTTTGTGTCAATGAAGTTTATTGATCCCATTTCAGAAGAAGCCATGCAAACTGAAAATATGACCAAATCAAGCCATTCCATCACTTTAATAATAATCTTGGTCTCATCTGTTTATAATCTAATATTTATAATCTTTCCCCCACCCTTAATTTATAGGATATGTCTCTGTAATGTTTGCACACTAAAAACAAAAAAGCTGGGTTTCTTTCCTATGCCACTCACTGGGTTGCTGTGGACTCTGAGCAGATTTGGATACTTCTTCCCAAGGTTGAGTTCATTATTTTGACCCATCAGATTGGGTTGAACTCTGGTTTTGGGCAGGCTAAAGATCTGAAGCTCGTTGCAATTTTGCACAGGTTTGTGTTGTGCATTGAAAAACAATGAAACAACTACACATTGGTGTTTGCTCGATGGCTTTGTGGGTAGTACTACTGACTAACCCGGGGGCTGGGGTTCAAATCCCTGCATCATCTGTTTTTATTACATCAGGACAGGCGTAGGAACTATGTCAGACATATCTGATATCTGTCATAAATGTTGGGAATAAAATGAATATTAATGTTTACCATTGCCTTGTAACCCAATTCTTGGTAACTTCGAGCTCATCACTAAGGGTAGTGTTTACCTCTGGTTGCATGAAAGTGTTGGCCTAATGTGCTGAGTCAAATCCTCAACCAAATGTAGAAATAAGCCAGCATTAACTCAATCCCTTTTAGACGCAGTGTGGGTTACTCTTAACCGAGCAGTTTTAAGAGTGCGGGCATAATCTAGCTCAGGGGTGCCCAAGTTTGCTTCTCAAGAGCCTGTTTTATATGTCGCCCTCTTCCAACACAGCTGATTTGAATGATCAGCTCATCTTGAATGAGGGAGCTATCTAAAGCTCCTGAGGACCGGACTTGGGCACCCCTGTTCTTGCCAAACCTTGATATTCTATGAGTTGGGTGCAGCCTCATCCTCCTTTGTCTAAGAAGTCTTGAATGACACAAACCATTATGGTCTTTCGTCATAGCGCTCCAAAAAGTTTCTCCTGCAGTTTTCTGTGGTTTACCGTTTTGACATCTGTTGCTAAGTTTGCTTGTGGCTTCTTTCTTCAGGACATTCCAAATAGATGTATTGGGGTTGTCAATGTTTTAAAAGGCATCTGATTGTTTTTCCATCTATCTCAGCTTCACAATTGCTTGTTTTTCACCCATGCTCATGGCTTTCATGTTGGTTGTACATAACACTCACTTTTCACACACACACACACCCCCACCCCCACACACACGCACACACACGGCACATACACATGGACACACGCACACACATATATGAAAGCCAGGTGCAGGGCCACGTGTTTAAACTGTTTGTCCTACAATCATTTAACCTCTGCTCCTGGAAGACAGGGGCCTGTCGGGGAGCACATGCCAATGCACTTCTCTCCACACACACACCCACCCACACCCTAACACACGCACACAAAGACACATTCAACATGTTGATTTCTAACTCTGCCATTGCTATGCTGAGCACCCACTGATGAAGCTGTCCAAGTCCATGATGAGCGTTAATCAGCTACACTATGTAATAGCTCGGAAGATAGTGCCCGCTATTACAAGCGGAGAAGAAGCACAAGAATCTCAGTATCCTGGAGGAGTACGCCTCTTTGATTGGTCTCTAGAAAAGCACTTAATAACTGTTAAACTGCCCTTGCTTTTCACATTACTCACTTAGTGTAATTCAGTTTCAGCCACAGCTGTTTTCACTCTCAACTTTACAGCTGAGGTCAGTCACGTTCAATAATCCGAGCCAATAAATAACAAACTTTTATTAAGTTTGTCGAGAAAATAGCATCCAGTGTAAACAAGATTCCGAGAGCCAAACACAAGACAGGCTGAAGGGCATGTGTAAATCTATGTGTTTGTGAGACACTAAACAGCAGCTATTATTAGAAGATAAATTGCAAGTAGCCGATGTGGCGTGTGTGAGCCAAGTGTATGTTAATCTAATGAAGGCCGAGTATATTTACACTTCCAGACTCGCTTCTCCCATTTCAGAATGCCATTTCACATGATTGGAAGCAAATGACTTCTGGGTCAAATTTCTCTTCCTTCACTCCTTGTCAATCAAACTAGACCAGTCCAGGAACCTCGAACCTGTGTTGTTACAAAGTTCAATCAGAATTGGTTCCTTATTGTTTTAACCAACGCCTTCAAGAATATTATGCTTACATAATAGCACGCAAATTAATCAAACAGGTCGTCATTCTTGATTCAGGTAATACATTTCAAAGGCTTTCACGCGATAACTTTTTGTATGATTTTAAAACCAAATGTAATTTATTTGACAGATTTTCATTATTGGTGAATGTTGATATAAAAGAAAATCAAGGCCAGAATACACACAAGATGAAAACAGTTAGCTATCTTCTTTGTTTTGTTTAGCATGAAGAAGAAAAGTTAAAGTAAACAGGAAAACAGTTTACGTTACCTCAATGCCGCATTTGCATAAACGGCCTTTATTAACAGAATGCACTGAGTTTCATTAAATAACAAAACAGAAATTCTTTGGCTGCATTACACAGTGTATTGTCTTAATATTCAAGCACCGTTTAAATGTTATGAATTTTAGATGAATTTCCCTTTTCCCCTTGTTGTAAAAAAAAATGGCCCAAATATGATAAAGAAGACCTCCAGTACTGAAGGCTAGGCAGGTGCTCACGATTTATGAGTGTGTATGTTTGGCCATGTGTGGGTGTGTGTGTGTGTGTGACTATTATTGCATAATTTGGAGGCAGGTGCAAAGTTCAGCTCTCCCGGTATGAAAGCAATTTGTCTAATTGATAAATCAGGAATTAGTTGGGAGTTAAAACTGATTGTCCTGCGTAGGCAAACATGGAAATGACAGACAGTATCAAATAGCAGCCCAGATTACATGTGTCTGCAGACAAAGGGCAGGCTGTTTGATAGCAACACACCTGACCACTCACTCAAACACAGGCAATCCCCTGCCCGAGTTCTTCAATTAACTTCTTCCTGCTATTTCCACGTCCAGCAAGCATTAGCCCACTGTCATGCTTGGCCATGACAAGGTAATTGCTGTTTGGCTATGAGCGTTTGTCGGGAAACAGGCCATTTCCCCTGCTTTGCCCAAATCGAGACTCCTAGAGGGAGGGGTGTGAGTCTTGAGACCAATCAGGGAATTGTCACATCAGATCAGACTATTCTTAATCTCTTGTTCTGAAGTATTTGAAAGGGTTAGAAGTATTCATCTACTGGCCATTCTGGAATTGCTGTAGTCATGACAACTTGTACATAATGACAATGAGGCTATGTTAGAGTAGCCAGTCCTTGCATGGGTAATCTAAAAGAAGAAAATATCATCGTCATTATTTTCTGCTTTGTGCTGTTGGTTGTCGTAGAAAATTGTGCTCTAAGTGGACTATTTATGCCCTGAGAAAGTATTTGCCCTCTTCTCAAATTCTTGTTTTTTGCCCATTCCCCACTTTAATATTGAAGATCATCCAACAAATGTAAATATCAGACAAAGATAACCCAAGTAAACATCTCATGTAGTTTTTAATTGGTGACATTAATCAGTAAGGGGAAATAAACTATTCAAAGGTACCTGGTTTTGTGTGAAAAAGAGCTTGCCCCCTAAATCTCAGAATTCGTTTTCCGTCCATCCATTTTCTGAACCACTTATCCACATTAGGGTCGCGAGCATTCTGGCGCCTATTGTTGTTTGATTTTCTGTGTATCATAAAATAAAACAAGCCTTTATGTTCTTTTTTTGATCACAGCAGGTGTTGCCTTGGAAGTCTGCCATGGATGTCAATTTTGCCCGGATTCTTCCTCATTGTTTAGTCATGAACACTGACCTGAACTGATGCGAGGGAGGCCAGCAGATGTTTAGAATTTGTCCTGAGCTCCTTTGTAACGTTCTGTGTGAGTTGCAACTGTGCACTTGGGGTAATCTCTGTCGACCAGCCACTCATGGGAAGGTTCACCACTGTTCTATGTTTTCATGTTTTTTTTGCTCTCACCATAGTTTGCTGGAGTCCTGAAGTTTTAGGAATAACTTTGTAACCCTTTGTGAATTTATTGATGGGGAGAACTTTATTTCTCATTTGTTGTTTAATTTCTTTGGACCATGGCATTTTGTTGCAGCTTTTTGTTCCATTCAATTGATTTCTTGATTGAACAGGTTTGTAGTTAATCAGGCTTAGATGTGGTCAACGAAAATAAACTCAGCTTTCTAAACAATGTGATGAGTCACAGTTAAATCATGATTTAACATCGGGGTCCGCTTGTTTTTCGCACAGCGCCAGGTACATAGCTTGGAATATTTTTTTCATCAATAAATAGAATCACAATTTCAAAGCTGAATTTTAAGCTTACTATGGTTATCTTTGACCAATAGTTGCATTAGTTTGATGATTTTGAAAATTTAAAAAAATGATGAATTCAAGGGGAAATACTTAATCCCTGCATTGTATACTGCAAAATCATGTGCAGCACACATTCGCAAGCGAAAGCTACTTTTTGCCACTACAAGATGCTTATGCATGTTTTCAAAACGTATTAAAAACAGTTCAAAACTTTTTTTTTCAATCATTCAATTAAATATTGTAACAGCAAATTAGCTTAAATATTTTTGAATGGTGGTTTGATAAAAATATAATGGTAGAGTGAGTATTAATCAGTTGATTTAACAGACTGTAGGTCAGATGCTTTCTTTGGGTAAACACAGTGGACGGGTGCAAGGTTTTGAGTGTGTACAGTGAGGACAGGTTTCTTTAGGATTTTAAGTAAACTCGATTTTGTTTGTTTGTTTTGTTTTTGGCATCACAGACACAGTGCTCAAAATATTTCTTAAATACATATAATCCCTTCAGTGCCAGCTATGTCTTGACTCCTTCCAATTTACAACCCCCCACTCCCCACTCAGCTTTCAGAGAGCTGTAGCACGCTTGGCTTGTTACTCTCCTTGGGCTGGAGACGGTCAGAGACGGTGGTTGGTGGCCACATGCCATGGAGGTTGCCGCAGTAGGGCCTCTGTGTTGTCTTCGGCTAGTTTGGTGTGTCGAGAAATAGTTGCAAGTTGAGGGTTCAAGGGGAAGCTATAGCGGTAAAGACAATATGGGCCAGCATTTTCTGGGAGATGAGGCATTAAAGAGGAAGCAGATCCTTGAGGGCTGAGCGGGCTGGGGAGAGGAATCAAGCATGGGGGGCTTGACTGAGAAAAACCTGGATCACGACAGTTGGGAGGTTTCTTTCCCTGCAGCATAGAGAAGAGCGGCGGGTCTGTCAGTGGAGACACTGGCGGCAGGCCTCTGAATCTGTCTGCTCCCACGGCGGAGAAGGCTCTGCCAGGCAATGCGGGGCTGGTCGAAGTTTTTCCGTAGAAAGGAAGTGCAAAAGTGTGAAGGGCAGTGTCCTGGCAGGTGAGGGACAGAAGGGACGATGAAGATGAGAAGGGCAGGAGACTCTTCAGTGGGGAAGCCGTGCTGGTTGGGGACCCCAAGCTCCCTGTTGACAGGTGCCAGACAACATGAATGAAAATAGGCTTGAAGAACAAAACCAAAGAAATTATGTGAGCTGCCGTCATGGAAGATACCTTGAAGCTGAATGGCAAATGGCTTGAAGTCCAAGCTGAGAGGGGACCTCCAAGGGTAAGACTCCAGTAAGCCATCCAACACTCCCCTAGCCACACAAAGACAAACACATGAAACTTATAGACAGAGAGAAAATCCTAATATCAGGTATTTATATTTGGCTGTGGGAGGTGTGAAATTCTGCAGTGCAGACGCTAACTTTATAGAAGACTTTTATGTATTATCACAATTTAACATGTCTCTTGGGCCCAGTAGTGGAGTGTTTTCTGCAGCTACATTAGAACACACATTGATGTTGTGCGAGTTTTTCCTTACCTATTCCTTCCTGGATCCCTGAAGCCCTTGGCAAATGGGTTCCTGTCGATCTTCAATTTTGTGATCTTGTCCAGACATGAGGAGATGTGTTAGTTTGGATAAATGGCAGGCTAGCAGTAAGACAAGTGGCAGAGTTCTCCAACTGGAGGACTACATCTCCCACCAGCACCCGGAGTGGTTTATCGTGTCATAAATGGTTGTCGGGGAGATTTGTTTTTCACTGTGTTAATAGGCTTTGGGCCCTAACATGCAACCCGGTCATAGTGCGCTATTTAGTTTCTGTAATAATACCGTCAATGATCGTAAAAGTGAACCCTGTTGAAAAGGGCTGGCAGTCCTGATGGTGGACGTCTGTTACTGAAGGCAAGTAACCACGAGCAGGTCGGCTCCACCGCACAGACACACACCCACACACACACACACGCACACACACGCACGGAAAACCAGGATATTTTATGATGTTACGACATGGATGTGGGCCTCATCACCTTCAAGATGTTGAGATTAAAACTTTGTGAGGTCAGACAGACCAGTGCTGCTGACTGAATCAGCATAATAATCACTCCACATCTGCTTTTGAAATACATTTGGCACGAGTAGGATGGACTTTTTTTGTTGTTTTCCTTTGTTGCATTTTAAAATTGTTAGTCAAATTGGCTTGCTCAAAACTTTTGTATTTAATTATTGTGCTGACCATTTAAGCATACAATGGAATCATGCTATTTCAGCAAGCGTTACCTGTTGATTTTGATAGGCTGTGACGGTGGTGAACTCGGTTTCTGGGAAGGAGAAGCTGAACACTCCCTCAGCGGGCAGCGACTGGATCTGGGACAAGTCCATCCTTGGGTCATGCTGGATGATGTGGACGCGTGGCTTGTACTTATGCATGGACTGTAGAATTATCTGGATCAAGAGAAGGTGCGATTATACGGCAGCTCTATTTTTCTGTAACTTAAACGTAACTTGAAAATTAACAAACAGAACTCGACATAACGCTGTGCCATAAAATTGTGGAAAAACACCCACTGTACTTTCCTAAAAGTTAAAGTGATGTCATCTCCCATTTTAAACAATAGTCTAAACATGTCATTTTAGAAAAGGGAATGTGGCAAATAGAAAATTGATAGAAAACAGACCATTTAATTTTTTATGCCGCATGAAACAAAACCATAAATATAGCCTATACTCTAACAAAGAGCACAACAATGAAAGCATTTTTTATGCACGTATTGCTGACTGACAACACATACAGCAGACTTATATAGGCTGCAAAATAAATACATTTATAAATAAAAAAATAATAAATTAATTAATTTTCTCCCGTCATTCAAGTTGGTATACAATAAATTCAATATATTCCCCAAATGCAGTCCTGTATGATTTATTATTTTCTTTCAAAGAAAATAATAAATTCAGGGCGCTGATATTTTTAGGTCAATACTTTTCAAATAATAATAACATTGCTTTCGATTGTGAAAATGTTATGCAAAAATTAAAAAAGTTAGAATAATGGTTTCTAATAAATTGATTAGGTAAATTGTTATCTGAGAAAAAAATAATTTCCAGTGTAACAAATGATTGTCTTGAATCCTTCCAAATTCATACATTTCCCCGAGTTGCATTTGTTTGACTGATGTATCCGTATGAAATTGTACCATTCTTCTAATTATGTCTTACCTCATTTATTGTTATTTTTGGGATGTCAATATATGTTCAAAACTAAAAAACAATGAACCTGCATTTTTTCTTTGTTTGCTTTCGTCCTACATTAATGGTGGAAGGATCAACACATTAAGACCAAAGTTTTTGTTTGTTAGTTTGTTTTTTTTAAATCAAAGCTCAGGAAAAAAAATAAGGAACAATTCACTTCTGCTGATGAGGGCTGTCAATATAAAAATCAAGATATTATACATTGGTCAACCTAAAATCCAAACCAAATGAAATACTTTTGAGCTTGTGTGCTGTGTGTCAATTTCGACAACTTGTATGTGTTCCTGAATTCAGGGCATTTTTCAGCAAAAATAACGAATCCCAGCTCAATTTTGAGATTATATTTACAATTTAAAAAAAGGCTAAAAGTCGTGTACTCAGGAATAAATTTAAATAGTACTGAGGGAGTTTAATTATTCCAATTGTCAGTCTCTGCGCATACAGTGCAACCCAAAAGAACAACACGATTCATTCTTTAGAAAACTATAATTCAGAGCCAGTCTTGAACGTTGTTTGAGTCACTGTTGACTTACATGTCCCTTGTCGTCCATCTCGTTGTTGGTGAGTTTAACTCGGTCAAAGCTGATCACCTGACGCATCCACGTCTCTCCCGCGCACGGGGAATCCGCGTGCACATAGAGCCTAGGTGCGATGCACGAATGGTCTGTGTTTCCAGCCACCATCCACTGCGAGCTGTGATAAACATACCTAGGGGGTGTATATCCTTCACTTTATTTGGAAAAAGATCACCTTTGCATTTCTTACTATATAGAAACAAACATACTGCTTGTCAAACAAACAACTGTTTTTTTTGCTTTGTTTTAGGTCCTATGCTGACATAAATTGACTTTTTAAATTTAGACTAATTTATTTATGCACATAATTTTTGTCACACGCACATACACACACAAACGTACACGCGTGCACACGCGTACACACGCGCACACACACACGTGCACATGTGCTCGTGCAAACGCACGCACACACGCACGCACGATTAAAATACACCAGTTTTATATCATCAAATAAACACACCTATAACGTTTTGAGTCGACGGGCATGACGTCCATTGCGATGTAATACTGCTGGCATGGGTCCAGATTCCGCACTTTGACGCGAACGGATGGAAACATTCTCCTAGAAGTGTGGGGGGGAATGCAATTTCAATGCTATTTTCAAGTGGATTAATAGTGATCGCGACAACATTCGACATCTCCATGCAGAAGAGCCCAATACTGAGTGGTAACTTGAACACAATGTTTTGTTCTGAGGCGTGCTAAAGATGTACAGCTAATATGGCGCAATATTTGCAAAGTATGTAAATTATTTTTGAAGTAAATCAAACTGAGTTAATTGAGTGAAAATATTTAACTGAGTTAAAAATTTTGGTGGGATTAATCACTTGAGTTAATGCTTTAATTTTGGCAGCCCTAATACATATATATATATATATATATATATGTATGTATGTATAATAATATGTATGTGTGTCTTTTTTTCTTTTTTTTACTTTATCTCTCTCTCTCTCTCTCTCTGTCTCCAGAGCTATAACCAAATTCAGATCAAAGGTTCTGGTTGGGGGCCCTGTGATGGACATCAGCACGCTCGAGATTTATTACACGTTTTCTCGGTAATTAAATTAACGGAACCCAGATTTCAGACAGGGTTAGACCTCACTAACTCATTTCAGTGGAAATAAATATTTATGGACAATTTCAAACTAAAGATGCTTGATATGCGTTTAATAAAATGTGGGAAAAAAATCATAAAAAGTTCGTGAATTTTAGATTCAATTTCATGTGAACGATAATCCTTATCCCATATTACATATTGTCCAAAGACTGTTTAAAAAAAAACAAGTGCTTGCATCATGTTTAATTTAGTCTTGATTTTGCGTCATGCATGTTCAATTCAGTTTCAAACTCGATCTACGCTCACCTGTCTACAACATCAAGCCGTCTACAAAATATTCGACTGTTAGCATTATAAGCACTTTTACATGTCCTGTAACCGCACTGTTTCATTTTAAGGAAATCAGTGAAACGTGTTGACAGAGATTTTTTTTGTATGGGGTCCGTGTTTCTAACATTTTCACATCTGTCGATTAATCTGAAAATAATGCAGGTTATTTTAATGCCCATGCGTGCTTTCTTGAATTGCTTTTTAAAAGCAAATTACCTTCCAGCTTTGGTGATGATCATTTCGGTGCCGATCTCAAAGAATCTCTTCCAGAGCTCCGAGCCCTGCAACTCAACCCGCACCTCTCTCTGCAGAGTGCATTCACTCTGTTTGGGTTTGCACGATAACCCGACCGGCTCGGCCTCCGTGACCTGTATATCCTCTTGATGCGTTTGGGTGACCCGGTACTCCACTGATTCTGAAAGCGAAACCATTTACTCCTTCATCACGCGTTTTATTGTTACACTTGAGAAAAAACATGTTCGTAGTTATTCCGCTCTCAAAAAAGCATCTCTTTAAAATGTGTGAATTATTTGAACGACGTTCAACGTTGATTTGAAAAGTTAAACTTTTTTTGATTCGTACGATTGCAGGTTTGTACCAATTGTAGAAAATAAAATAAAATAAATTCCTATATTTTGCACGTTCCTCACCAGTGAAGATGCTCCCGTCTGTGTCCGTGTGTCCACGTGAATCTGAGACTTGTTCCTCTGATACTTTCGTCCTCTTGCAAGGTTTCCCCACCAGCGCTTCGACGGAAAAGGCGTGCGCCTTGGAGCTGAGACCTTGCATTTTGTTGGATGACATCCCGCGAGGTTTGTCCGTACCTTGACTTTGCACCCGCCGGGTTTTTGTATCCCGACTCATTCAGGAGCCGCAGCAGGACCTCAGCACCGCAGGGAACTGCGATCCTCCTCTCGTTTCGGGTCCTTGGCGCTTCGTAATTAATCCGATTCCATTCCATGTGTTCTCCAAGATGTTCTCCTTGTTCCAAGACCCTGATTGTTGACACGCCTCCCCTTGCTCATGCACTACAATATCCCCCTCTCCACTTCATTCGTTTTCGAGGTCTCCCTTTTGGGCTTGCTCCGCTCTGTGCGTCACACAAGAGAGAGGGAGGGCGCATTCCTCCGACTGAGCCTCAAATGTAATTTATTCCGACTCAGTTTAATTTACCCAGGATAAATGGAAAATTACGAATCATATTCATCAGATAAATTTGACATTTTGGAAAGTTTTTCCAAGTCCGCGTGACTTGATCACCTGCAATATCAAAAGGTGATCTTTGATTTCTTTTCACGTGCATTTTTGTTTTTTCCTTTTTACATTACGTATAGCCTACTGGATGATAATAATAATAATAATAATAATAATAATAATAATAATAATAATAATAATGTATGAGTAGGACAATGTTTTCAAAAACGGTTTTAGAACTGCAATTCCTGTGGATCCTTAAAATGTAAAATTTCAACCGCGCAGGTCACGCAGCAATCGATGGAACCTCTTGAGTCCACACTCACGAGTGTATCTAATTAAATGAAACTTTCCAAAGTGTTTTGTTTTACTTAGTCATATCGAATGCTTTTCCGTTGCTTTTAAGGCGTATGCATAAATAAAGAGCACATTTAGGAGCACTAATGGTTAATTAGCGGTACAAATATTTTCGTCTGTTTATTCAGACCATCTGGGAGGTGAAATATCACCACATTTCTTCTGAAGCAAACATTTCCTATATTAATTTGAAGACTTTCCTTCAAGCCGCCTCTTGTGCCCCTTGTCTGTTGCATAAAAGTCAGCTTCTTTTTTTCCCCTCTCCTCTTTTTCACGGCGATCGGTGATTTTGTGCTCCAGTCTGGTTCTCATAAATGCGGAGATCAGATGGAGTTTGGCGCACTGGGGGAACTGGGCCGTAATGACAGCTCGGGATTATTACATTACTGCTCGACATGAAATAGATCCGCTTTACACAAATAAAAGTCGGCGCGGGCTCTATTTAAAATGTTTTAAATCACATGATATAATTGCTCTGAGGATAAAACAAATGAGCGCTGTGTTTACAGCACGGTTGGTTTGGTTAGTGATGGAAATCTCTGACAACAGCCGGGAAATGGAGAACTATGACCAACAGAAATCACATGTTCTCTGTCATCATAACCCCGTTTCGGACCGCATCTTGGATTTATGTTTATTCACTCCCGGTTTGTCATTTGCTTTCAAAGTGCATCCCAATAAACCTGTGGTCAATATATGCTCTATACATGCAACTCGAAATAACTTTTCGCAGCCCCTTCTTGAAGACAGATCTAGTTTTTTGCCTTGCTCACATTTTGGGGAGATACTGTCTTCCTAGACAGGCCATAAATCTCCATCATGAGATTAAGTGGTGTCAGTTGTGTAATGGAGGGCGTTCAAGTGATGTCTGGCTCGCTCCTAAAGCAAACAGGAAGATCAATGTGGTTGCTTTTTGAATCCAGTCTGCATTTGTCTCCTGCAGGGATGCTTGGGACACGTGTTTAGCTCTTAAACTCAGTAAACAGCGTGGGGAAGCATGAGGCTAAAATCCAATTTCACACGGGCCTCAGGTTGCCATTAGTGTGGAAGCGTTGTGACTTGAGCAATTTTGCGTCGACAATCCGACAAGTTACTGTCTATGTGGATAAATTAACATTCCAGAATGGCTGCTGGCTTTTAAAGACTCGTCACTTGATTGGTATCAAAGCATTACACATATTTATTGCAGTGAATTCGATTCCATGAATAAATACATCATTTTGATGCAATGTTTTGTGGGAGCACAGTAACATAAAGGAATAAGCACGGTTCCCAAAAAGTTGGGAGCAAAAATTGTCCAAAACATCTTGTTGTAATATTCATCTGATGCTCAAACTCCCGCGATTTGTGTCATTATTTACATTGCTCCTGGATTAATTGACGAACTCTGAAGTTCTCAAACACATTTGCTGTAACCCTTAAAAAAGTATATATATAATAAGAAACAAAAACTGAAATCTGTCCATACACCTCCTGCAAAGATGTTTCTATAAGCATTAAAACAACTCTGCTCCAATGCAAGAGCTGTATCATTAATAACTGCAATAGTTCTCTCTCTCTCTCTCTCTCTCTCTCTCTGAGAAAACAAACACACACACACACTGCAGAAGCATATTTATTTTATTTATTATTTTATAAGACTAAGAAACTTAGCTGTCACAGAAACCATTCACTACTACTACTACTAATAATAACAATAATAATAAAATTAATAATAATAGTGATAATAATAATAATAATAATAATAATAATGTATGAGTAAGAAAATAATAATACATGTAATACACTTTAATATCATCCACAATTCTTCAAGGGTGAAATTCAGCATGAATTGCTTTAATGCAGATTCTTTCATTTTATTGTATTTTTCATTTTCTCGTAATTTTACCTTGATCAGGAACGACATCTTTAAAACGGAATTTCAATTTCATAACCAATATTTGAGCAGGCTCATTGACCCTTTCTGATAAGTCATTAATTAATTAAGCCCAAGATCCAGCTTCCAAAATGCGTTAAAAAATAAAAATTAATTGAAAAATAAATACATACTCAAAAATTGAGCCACATATTTCAAATCATTGTATGAAAATCGCTATATGAAATTTTCACACCAGCTGTAAGGTAACTTGCACCAACCTTGGCGGACTCCTGAATCAATGAGGGATGTCTGCTTTGTCTATTTGATGCTCTATGACCTTTATACACACAGCAAGTCAATAAATGAGTGTTGTTTTGTCAGCATTACAAGTGGTTCATGAATGAACTTGATTCACTTGGTTGTGGCTGTATAGCACACTTGCGTGCCTGCTTATGTATGAGAGCTGGTGCCCAGCAGTAATCACAAGCAACCTGGCACCCACAGCGGGCGTCTTTCTGCACTTTTAGCGAGCGCATGCACACCAAAATAATATGTGAATGTGAGTGTATAAACAGGGCTGTCTGTCTGTTGCTAAGTGCTGAGTGGATGTGACGGGACCTCCTGATGGTTTGTTTTAACTTAGGTCCTGATGCTGAGCAGTTAGTATGTGTTTGTGTGTCGCTGAGTGTGAGGGTTATTCTGGGCATGGGCTGCGGGAGCGGATGCCCGCTTGCTGCCAAATGTCAAACTTCCAGCAGCCGTCAGCTGTGAAATATGTGGAGTGTTTTGAGTATGAAATGCTGTGCGCACTTAGTGTATTGTAGCAATAATGATATATGAGTCTGCGTCGAACATAATGTTTCTGACTTCCTCCTACTCCTTTTGAATACGTGAACTACAGCCAAAGATTAAATGTATTGCCCCTTTTTTTTTTTTTAAATTGATCTTTTCAGGTTACATGTTCAAATAATGCAATCAATCATTTAGAGCTCTTCTGGTGCACACTTTATATGCTGTTCTCATGGTATTCAACAATTGCGCCTTCAGCCAACAAATTCGGCGTTTGTTATTCACTCTGGCACTCAGTCATGTAAAGAGAGTGTGCCAAAACCTCCAGTGTAGATGTGGAAGAATGATGAAATCAAGAGTAGAACGCATGCAGTAAAATCTTCCTGCATGACTGATTAGGGTGACAAATTCTTCTGACCTTGACATTTCATCAGTTGCATGCATGTGTGTAATGTCCCATCTGCAACTCATAAGCTCCCTCTTGTCCCTTCCTCGCTGGTATAGCTGTCTGTACAATTTCTTACTTGACACAATGAAGCAGCTTCAGCAGAGCTAATGGCCGAGTTTGTGTAAGCACACAGTGGTTCATTGACCGTTTATTTTATGTGAAAATTCATCAAATGCTCAAGCCCATCAACCTCTTATTTGGAAGAAAAAAATGTCTTCAGTTGACTGCTCCTATAAAATGCTCAATAATAAAGACAAAAACATTGGCGTGAAGATTTCTTGGAATATATGCGTATACACGACTCAAAGGTGTTTGATTACATTATATTTAAGTGTTGCATCTGGCTTCATTATCAATACGTAATAATTATCTTGATTTACCGCATTTCAGAAAATGACTCTGTTTCTGTTTCTGTTTTTTTGGTGGTCTAACTCGGCCTTCCAGTTGGGGTTGCACCTGCGTTGGCATGTGCCAGCCTGGAAAAAATTTAAATGGGGATAGAGAAGCTTGAATGGAATTTTGTTCGTTTTTAATTACTGTACTCATATTCAGTACAGCGTAACTATAGTTAATGGATCAATATAAGTGACGTGTGTCCCATTGGTCTCATCATTTTATTGTTGCTGCGTCTTTATGGTCATATTGGCAGTGAATATGCCTACAATGACAAATGTTTTTAAACCACAACATAGTGTGTAGTTCAATATGCAGGGACCCATATAAAAGTCAGAAGGTTTCCATCACTTCAATTGAGCAATCATTTTTTCAACCACATGGAAATATTAAATGGCTGCCATAGTCCTTAAATGTGACTACACTGTTTTTACTTTTTAGCTCTTTGAAGACTCTTCAGATTTATGGTTTAGTTTAATTTTTGGAGAATTACCAAGATTTGCAGCAGTCATCCTCTCTAGAGACTGAGCATGTGTTGTCTATACTTTTGAAGTACAACCTCTGCGCTCCGACTTCAGGCCTGTGGGCTGGCAGCGTTTGAGGAGCCTTGTACGACCTTCCCCCTTCCCACACTTTGGCCAGATTTAATGGCTCATATGCCAGGGCAACCAGCCTTTACTGGTTGTGTCTGCCTCACCTTGGCTCAAGAAATAAGGAGCGATGACAAAAAGAGGAAAAGAACCTCTTTGCCAAGACACAGGCGCTTCTCTCACCACAAGTGTGTTGTGAATTATCTTAACCGTCTTTTGTCTCTTTTTTCTAAGCCTTTCACCACGCCTTGCTCAGCCTCTCCTATTTAGACACATATAGATCAATCCGTCCGCAACACTTTCTTGTCCTAATCCTAACTGCATGTTCTTCTCTTTTATTTTGATTGCTAATTATTTTTGAAGAAAATGGCTTTTTCTCTCCTTTCCACTCTCTGACCGGCAGTGACTTTGTGGTAAACGATTGTGGTTCAAAGAAACAAAAACAGACGTAATTGGTAATGAAAGTCAGACTCTGCATCTCAGTCGAGAGGCTCCTTGTTCTCGGTTCCTGCAAGTGAAGGCTAAGACGGTTGGCTCTGCCAACCCAGACTCTAATGCAAAAGGGCACAAGGATCCACAGGGCTTTGGCAAGTTAGGAATAGATCCCTGGGAATGTGGATACTGGTAGTTCCCTCCAGATGAATGTGAGTGGGAGGAAAAGCAATCCACAGTGTGTAATTTCCTAATAGCATAATTTAAAACTAGTATAATATCAGAATCAGAATCAGAAATCCCTTTATTGTCATTGTACTCAAGTGTGCAACGAGATTAGAGAGCTCCCCTCTGCAGTGCAATTCAGATAAATATATAAATTAGATAAATAAGAGAAGAGTTAGTGCAATGGAAAATAATACTGAATAGGATATATATCGTGCTGTTTGGATGAAATTATTCCTAACAATGCTGGCCTTGTAACGTAAACATACTTTCAAGTTGTTAGCGGACTTAAGCAGGATTTCGACAACTCGAAAATTCATTGTTGCGTGTGTGTGCGTGCGTATGTGTGGTAGGAAGTTGTTGTCGAACGTACTGTCACAGACATCTTGGTATGTTTTCCTACCACCAAGGCAATCATTCTGAACACTTTTTTTCGATTGTAGCATCACATTTTTAGATTGCTCTGATAAATGATGGGTTTCATATATCTGGATGTGGCTGGGTGGAGAAGTGAAAATTTAGGAGAATAGAAAGCCAGCTGAGCCGCAAACTCTTTCAAAACAACATGTGAAAAATCAGCAGTTCTTTAACAGTTAGCTTGTCATTTTTATTTGACTCTTCAAATGGTCACAGCGGTTGTCTTTCAGGCCGTGCCTGCTTGGATTGGCTTTTGGCAGCAAGACGCAGGCCTGGCCCCGGTTAGCACACTTATTATCATCATCACCACACACTGTAATTCACATGTCAATCATAGTCGGTAGCAAAGCAGACCCGAGGCGAGATGAGCTGCTTAGAAGGAGCCACTGTCTGAGGTGAAGGGCTGGGAGGGGCAGGGGCTGCCCTCTGAATACTTCCAGCAGGCCCTAATCAAAACTTTCATTGCTGTGTCTTTGTGAAACGGGATTATAGGGTATGATTTGTTTGATACGGGGACGCCCTGAGTCGAGTCTGAGCTGGACTGGAGGTTGTTCAAGTAAGAGTGACCTCTCAGGAAAGGTTAAACTGTCAAAATGTGGAAAGCCTGTCCATGGGTTACAATTTAGATGGTGTGGACTGAGCATAGAATGGAAATTGGGAAATACAAAACATATAGCAAGAATTTTTATTTTTGAGCCAGCAGTATCAAGTTTCCGGGAACTATAACTAGTAACCTAGAGCCACCGTGGTCGAGTGGTTAACGATGCAGAGCGCGACACCATCGGACCCTGGTACAAATCCCCGTCCAGGCAATGCAAGTTGTCAAGGGCGTGAAACTAAAAATGCGTTCGATATAGTTATGGCTGCCAGGATGGCCGAGTGGTCTAAGGCGCCGCGTTCAGGACCCAGTCTCCCCCGGAGGCCTGGGTTCGAATCTCAAATTTCTTGGCTGCCAGGATGGCCGAGTGGTCTAAGGCGCCGCGTTCAGGACCCAGTCTCCCCCGGAGGCCTGGGTTCGAATCTCAAATTTCTTGGCTGCCAGGATGGCCGAGTGGTCTAAGGCGCCGCGTTCAGGACCCAGTCTCCCCAGGAGGCCTGGGTTCGAATCACGAATTTTGGCTCCCAGGATGGCCGAGTGGTCTAAGGCGCCGCGTTCCGGACCCAGTCTCCCCAGGAGGCCTGGGTTCGAATCTCGAATTTTGGCTGCCAGGATGGCCGAGTGGTCTAAGGCGCCGCGTTCAGGACCCAGTCTCCCCAGGAGGCCTGGGTTCGAATCTCGAATTTTGGCTGCCAGGATGGCCGAGTGGTCTAAGGCGCCGCGTTCAGGACCCAGTCTCCCCAGGAGGCCTGGGTTCGAATCACGAATTTTGGCTCCCAGGATGGCCGAGTGGTCTAAGGCGCCGCGTTCAGGACCCAGTCTCCCCCGGAGGCCTGGGTTCGAATCTCAAATTTCTTGGCTGCCAGGATGGCCGAGTGGTCTAAGGCGCCGCGTTCCGGACCCAGTCTCCCCAGGAGGCCTGGGTTCGAATCTCGAATTTTGGCTGCCAGGATGGCCGAGTGGTCTAAGGTGCCGCGTTCAGGACCCAGTCTCCCCAGGAGGCCTGGGTTCGAATCTCGAATTTCCCCATTGTGGGAATAATAAAAGGGAATGTTATTATTATTATTATTATTAAAATTGTACTAATGGAAATGTTATCCCCCACCCCCATTCAATCAGTAAAATATGACTAGTAGGTAGATCACAATTATTAATATTATAGTTATTATCTTTGAAATGATGTTAAATGATCTCTGTCTAAGATTTTTTTTTAATTAACAAAAAATATTTTGATGAGTGCCCCATAATGGGTAAAACTATGTAAATTGAACATTCAAATAAATCATCAAATTCCAACCAGAGAAATAAAAGTGGCAGTTTGAGAAACCTACTTTGCCCACCGCTCACTGAGTAACACGGACTAATCTGACTGAACCTCTGCACAGTGTGCGGGTACGACAACTAGTTTTTATGAGTCACGAAACATCGATTAGTGGTCTTGCTGTAATTCAGAAGTGGAATTGGAGTTAATGGCTTTGAAATATCACTGATAAAATGGTGAATCAAAAAATGCACAAGCTTTGAATAAATAAATCAGTAAATAAATAAACGGGTTGTAAGCGTAAAGCCCACCGCATATCAAGCAACATGGCTGAAACCGATTGAACTGCCAGAAAGAGTGGACGAGTGAGTGATGAGTGGCCAACGATCAGTCACAGGTTTTCCAACAATTCAAAATTGTAATCAGCAGTATTAGGTAACATAATATAGATGAACCAGCTAAGCTAATATAAAATTCACAAGCCTTCAAGCCACCAAGACATACCAATAACATTTCCACGGTACATTTATTGTGTTTTACAATAATACTTAACTGTTTAATATCAAATGTGGAAAAAAAGCAAATTACATAGAGTCTCTGTCACTGTGCAATCAGTGAATAAAGTGTATAAGGGCTCTTATTCGTGGTCATCCACTTTTCCATGACAATCGCACCATATTTTTGTTGCTCAGTAAAACCCAATACAGTTTAATAATATAATATTGCATGCGGAGTCGTCAAACCTGGAAGTGGTTGTATTATTCAGTTGGAGAGCACTGGTTGATGAGCGATGTTTATTGGTGTTGTTACGAACAATTGTAATTTAAATGATGACTAAGCGTTGCCAAGTATGTCTCAAAATAACCTCTCTGTCGCCTTTATTTCTCGACCAATTCCTCGCTTGTGTCTGCTTCTCCCGTGACAATCACGCCATAACTTTGTGACTTGATGGAAAATAATACAATAATGTATTTAGTTTGTGGAGCCTAAAAAAATTATATAAGCGTTGTCTTTTTATATTTGTAGCACACATAAGATATTTAGTGCTCAATCACTCAATGTGTGGCGAACACTTATATTCAGCTGCATCGTTATAGGTGAGCTGGAGGCCTTACACTTTAGGCTCGTTTTGACATTGACACAATCTAATTGCAAACAAATGTGTAATATATTTTACTGCTGAAACTTCTAAATATCCAGTATAAATGAAAGCTAGTTAGTTCGTAATTGTCGAGAATAAGAAGGTACCAGAGAAGAGAGAAGGTACCTGAAACATCCAGCCGTTGACCATATCGCACATGCAAACTCCACACAGGACGGCCTTTGCTGTGATTCTAACTCGGATCTGACATGCAGGATAACCACGATGTGCAGTCCTCTTGCCATTGACTAAAGTTAAAGATCATGATTGTTGCTATAGAAATTCCAACTAGCCACTTGAAATGATTGGTATCAAATGTACCGTACTAAAAAATGAAGAATGCGTTTGGATCTGTTGAGTTAGCACATTCTTTTCACATTTTGATCAAAGTAATCGCTCTGTAACCCTTAAGAAAAACTATAAATTATACATTTAAAAAAAAAGTCATTGGACAAAAGCTCATATTTCAATCCAAAACACAGTCGTTGCCCTGTTTGCCAAAGCTCAGTGTAATAGAAACTGTGTCTCTTATACTGGCGGAAACATACACTCACCCACAGATAAAGACACATGCACACACACCCCCACACACCCCCTCCCACACACACAACTTGCCGTCCAGCATGTGGTTTGTATCCATGATGCCTGAATACCTTGTGGTTTGCGTTCTATCGGGACTTTTAAAATGATTTATCCGTGCCTTGCGCCTTTATTTAAAGTTAATCAGCCTCTGTCTGTGTTAATAAAGAGATCGACTTTCCGTCTGGAAACACCACACACTAATGGACTATGCTAAACAATAAGCTCATCCTCTAATGATGGCATGTACACCGTGAGATTGTAGGGTCCTGAATTAAAAGTTCTTTTTGTGTCAAACTAGCCTATCCATAAATCACATTTCATAAAGTGAAGGCAGTGTTAAAACCTTCACTTCTTTGGGCTATTGAGGCGCATGAAAAATATCCTCGGCCTTCTTCCCACTTTCAATCATTGTGTCAATCATGTGAACAAGGCCCAATGTAAGCGAGTGCGTTCATGCATGCCTGCGTGTGGGTGCGTGTTGAAGATGGAAATGAAAAGAGCGACACATGAGCACTCTGGCAGTAAAGTGAGTTTATGTGACATCATTTTGTCTCCTTCTGGTTCCAATCAGGCCATCCTCCCACCACTAATGGCAGCTGATAGATTAATGACGGGAGAGAGAGAGAAAGAGAGCGAGAGAGAGAGTGAGAGAGAGAGGCAGGTGTGTGTGCGTGTCCGTGTATCACTGTGTGTTTGTGTGTCCATGTGTCTGTGTTTTGTGGGGGTCCGCTGAAAGTCTGTAATCAAACTTCTTGCAAATTAGCGCTCTATAACTACATCCTGACCAGGGCTTAAACTTCTGAAAGGCAGGAAAGTCCTCACAGACAATCAAGCACATGTGTACACACATGTACAAGTAGGCTATCACATGTTCTTATTCATATACCAAAACGTTTTGCTTTTCATTTTAGAGTGACACATAGCTTTTATGTTCCAACAAACACGCCTAGCATAACTATTCATTCAGGCAACGTGTCAGAAGATTTTTGGGACATTCATTTTGAAACGCATTTCTAGGTATGATTGGACTAATTTCTTTTGTAGATAATCAGCTAAAAAAAAAATCTAAATATATACATTTTAACCGTCTTATATACATGCAGCCAGAGTTAAACTTTTGTCCTTTATTCATGGAAATACATTTTTGGTAGCAGTCGAAGCCGTTTTTAAGATATGTGCTTGGAGAATGAATTTCAATTGGTAATAAAAATAGGCAGTGACATGATTTACTCAGTATTTCTGCCCCCCTGACAATATTTGTAACTTTTTGGTGCATTATAAATGCAAGAGGGGAAGGTGGGTTGACCTGAGGCTGGACTTGTCATTCTTCTGCACACCCACACTGAATGACGTGAGGACATGTCTGTGTTTGAAAAAGGAAGCAAGACTAATGAGCAAAGAAGCAACCCCAATGTGGTAATGAAAGTCAAAACTTCTCTCTGGAAAAGTTTTGTGAGTCTGTGCTTATATGCAATAAAATCGCAGGCTACGGATTTATATATGAATGGACTAACAATGCCTTTTAATCGTATCGGGCAGAGTGAAACCACGGGCGGGTTACGTTGTCATGTTGTTTTTATGTCTCTATGGTGAGAATGTCACTATGTATGGCATACAGCGTTACAATGAGTCTGTGAGAAACCCTACATGCACATTTCATTGGGGAGAATGTAATTTTAAAATTTCACTTCAAAGGTGTAGCTCTCTCTTCAAAGATAAATTCGTCTGCATCAAGTTGTCAGAATCATTGACAATGAAATGAAAGCAAACAGCGACGACATTCCTTCTTTGAGAGGCTCTCATTACTTCATACGGGGATCTTGGCCTAGAACACGCACTGTTATGTTTTTTCAGCAAAAAAAACCCCAGAAGTTGTCAGTCACGGAGGCAACACGAGGGCTGCCCGCTGGCCGTTGTACACATTTGCGCTGAACATACATGCATCACACACAAGTTCAAATAAATGAATGAATTTAGCAAACTAACATTCATGGAGCTGCATTAGCCTTGAGAAAGGAGGCAGAATTGGTGGTGGAATTCTTTCCCATTCTTGCTTCATGTACAGTACAACTTTAGGTGCTCCTGAGTCTTTTTCTATTTTGCACTTTACAAGGAGCAACAGATTTGCAATGGGAGACTGGTGTGGACTGCTGGCAAGACAGCCGAGTGCTCACACTTTACTTTGCTATGAAGGCATGCTGTTGTAATACGTGAAGAGCAAGGTCATGCCTTCATAGATGTGTAAGAAATATTAGGCAATCTTATTAGGCTTTACACAATCCAGTTTTTTTGGTCTATCAGTGATCAGTAAGTTTGAAAATCCTTTATTTCCGTGTTTGTTCAAACAACAAGCCTGCCTGGTGGTTACATCTGTGACTGGCTCAATATGTTGTTCGGAAGTTCATGTAATTTACGCTGAGTGAAGAAAGTTATTTTGCAGAGCTGGGCACTTGACACACGCGGAACTTTCGCCTCCCACGGCTTTCCTCTCACAAGACACCCGACCATGCTAACAATGCCGTAAATTAGCTTTTAGCCACACATTCATTTAGATATAAAAGTAAGTTTTTGTATAAAATTTAACATTTGCAACAACTTATGATGACTTTAGAAATGTTATTTTCAGCATGACCTGCTTTACAAGCCCCATAAAAGTAGCACATTTTCACATGGATCTGGGGAGCTTTGGATCGAACACATGTGGCCCTCGAAATCAAGTTGCCCGTCCGTCTCTTACAAAGGTACTCTACCCATGCTTTCTCACGTGTTGTGTTCACATCTTTTAGTTGCTACTCGAATTGAATAAAGATAAATCAATTTAAGTTTGATTGACAATTATTTTCTGACATTGTTGGCGCAGCTATATTGGCAGTACTGGTGCCAGCAACACCCAGGATTTCCCATGGAGAACAGTGATATAACTAGTGTTTATCTGTCATTATTCCATCCAGGTCAATTCGTATGTCATGTTGATGAAGAGGACTTAATGCGCTACATGCGCAAGATGGACAGGATATTGGATACGACTGATTTTTCAAATGCCACTTTTTTTTCAACTATCGCAAAGGCAGATAGGGAGAATGCCTCAGCTAAAGGCTTGCGATCATACACTTATAAGACTTGCACGGCTTAACTGTGAGAAAAGTATAATGCTACTGGCAGGATCAAATAGGTTGCCTCGGAGCCAGGGATAGTCTGGCTGGCGGCTGGAGAGCACCGCAGCAGCAAAACTCCGGCCAATTAGATTTTCGTTTGAAATGTATTTCCTTTAAATAGAATAATAAAAAATCTGGGTGGCGGCGATGGCATGTTCGGCGCTGAATACGTCGGGATCACTAATAGATCATTAATAGTGAAATTCACACTATCAAGTTCCATGTACATGATTAAATGGATTTGGTAACTGACTACCCAGATATAAAGTGGTCGCTACATAAGCGGCAGTAACTGCCACCATGAGAAGAATCTCACTTTTTTGTCTTGTTCTTGGACATTTTTATGGCCGCTATCCATTGACGATGCCTTGATTTTTCTTTTGGTACCCTGTAGAGTACTCGTCCCGCCTTTTGTCCTCTTTTTCTGTTGCAACTATACCATAGTCAAAGTATGGCATTTGTGTTTACCCAAAATAGCGACTCGTTTTCTATGTACTGCCAAAGCAGCATTGTTTCATTGCGTGACATGCATTGTCAGATGCGTGACGTCAACGTATACCTACTTTTTATGTGCATATCAAGTAATTTACCATTTCATTATTTGCCTTCATGTGACGTGGCTAATTTTAGCAAGTTTGACTTTTCCCTTGCATAATCACTTTAAACTGGACAGGTCAACATGTGTTTCCTATACTGATTTGCTCATTTCCTAAGTCTCAACCAGCTTATAGACATATCTCAGCCTTTCGTGGTGCGCCACGTGCGCTGGCAATTCACCCATTTGAGTCTAATTTCGGAACGACTTCACACAAACGTTCAGAAAGCCGCTGCAACCGAATCCAGATCTGCATGCTGACATCCTGCCCTCACGACCACCAGCACCAGTTCTCCTTCAGTGTGGGATTATTACGTTTCCCCGAGGAGTGTCAAAGACTGAGGATAAAAAGTAAAGTAGAAGACATGCAGGGATATGCAAGAGCGAAGGTAGCTTTAGAAGCTGATACTTCCAGGAAAGACTCATTTGTCACCCTTGTCTGAGAGCCATATGTGATGACCAAGACTGTGTATTTGTGGCATGGATCATGTGAGTGTGATACAGGAAGGTTGTCTTTGAAGCAGCATCACACTTCGCCACCACATGTGGACAAAGATCTGTTCCCAGTCTCCTGCTCCATGCAACCACAGCATCTCCTCCACAAAAACACATGGAGCTTATAGTGTTTCCACATGAAGAAATGTCAGCAACGTGAGTCAGCGCAAAGCAGCACTGAACAATTTGGCATATGCTCATCTTTTAGTGTGTTTTCATGTGTGTTCATCTGACACATGCGAGTCTCAGATGATGAGTAATAAAATAGAAGATGGATATGTGTACACTGAAAAAAGTACTAAAGTTTCGGTTTGATGATTAAAATCAACTAATGGTCAACTAATGTCATTTTCTATTCTATTCCTCAAAATTATTAAAATGATATGTGTTAGTGGAACACATTCCAATCATGCGCAATCAATATACATGTCCGAATTAAGTAAAACCAGTGGCACTAAAGGATTTTTTATTTATTTATTTTTTATTACTGTGTGCTCTTTGTGTGTGCGTGTGAATTTGTTTGTCTGATGAGTGATGTAATGGGCTATATCAGCTTTTTTTTCACACTTTTGTGGTTTGCTGACAAAGCCAGCATGGAGTTTGCGTGTGTGCAGGACCAGATATATGTCTGATGCAAATGTGATTGTTTTTATTGGAAATGTGTCAATAGGGAAATATTTATAATAAATAATTCAGTACACAGTATCCACTGCATTGTGTGTACAACAATGCATATTTTGGTGCGAAAAGGAAAAATTCTACCTGAGATGTTAGACAGATGGACGGAGAGTTTAATCTGTTGTTAATTTGCAGAAAACTCCTCCAAGCTTCAGACACGGTCTGTGTTCTGGCCTCTTGTCACTCCCTTCCCGCTGACTTCCGTGTTCTCATCAATTCCGCCACCTTCACTCCTCACGTACCTCTGTTGTGTGGGGAGCTGACAAGCCATTGAGATTATATTTAAGAGGATACACACACAAAGATAGTCTGTCTAATTTTGATACCAATCCATGCCTACTCAGACCAAAGTCAGCAAAGCCCCAATTATGTGGTTGGGTTTAACGATTATCCTGCGGTGTGAGGTACGGGTGATTTTACCCTCCCGAAGCTGGTCGAAACACGGTCCGGCCGACTATCATTATCGTTCAACATTTTCAATTAAAGGTCCTGTTATGTGGGGTCAAAATGAAGCCCATCTGACCTATGGACTCCGTGATTGTGAAGAATCTAATTGAAGCCTGCACTGGAAGTAATGGCTGTGAAATTAACATTAATATGCTGTAAAATCATGACGGAAAAAGTCTGTAATATGAATAACAATAAATCAGTGTATGTTTTAAAGCAATATATTGTAAAAAAAAAAATAAAAAATAAGAATAATAATTGTTAATTTTACAGTCAGGAACGTATTTCCTTGTAGAATTTATATACTACTTTATTATAAACATAAAAAAAATAGTAATACCTGAACAAATACAGTAGGGTTACAATCACAATGGCTTGATTAAAAGAACTGAAATAAAAAATAAAATAATATATACAATATATTGCATAAAGGCTGGCACATGGCCGACTGATTAGCACGATGGCCTCCCAGTGCAGAGGTCGTGGGATCGATTTTGGCTCCGGCCTTCCTTTGTGGAGTTTGCATGTTCTCCCTGTGCCTGCGTGGGTTTTCTGCGGGTACTCCGGTTTCCTCCCACATTCCAAAAGCATGCATGGCAGGTTGATTGGACACTCTAAATTGCCCCTAGGTATGCGTGTGAGCGCGGATACGTCCATGTGTGCTCTGCATTTTACTGTCCCATGATGAGGCTTTTACTGTTTAATTATGCCTTCTGTCTGATATTTTTCAGTGGAATTGAATGGGGTTAGATGTAAAATAAGCAACCGCTACATGTAAATTGTACAGGAAAAAATAGCTTTAATAAAGGCATAGTTGTGCTAATTTGACTGAAGATTGATGTTGAATTTACCAGTTTATCATGTAAAGGATTACAGTTTTAAACTGTAAAATTTACTGCTTGCTCTATAATGTGTTTTGCACGCTGCTGTATTTTTTTTTTACAATATTATTTTGGGAACCACAGCTGTCAGTTTTTTTTTCGTAAAAACAACAGTTTGTTTTTATTTGTTTTATTACAGTGTGTTGTACACATAAATATTGTCATCATCTAAATCACGTTGTGCATGGCACAGATTTTTTTTCATAGCTTTTGAGCGTGCTAATTTGCCATTCTTTAACCGTTTTTGTGGTATGCGGCACTCCTTATACAACTAACACCGCAGGATGAGATGTAGGATAATCATGAGACATCCGATAATCAACCCTTCTCTCACTTTGTTGGACAGGGAGAGTCTGACTCAAGATAAAACAGATTATCTTTATGAGTGCAGCCTGTTTACATTATTACTGTTAATGTTGGCTCTTTGTTTAGCAATGTGTGTGTGCGCGCGTGTGTGCGTGCGTGTGTGTGTGTGTCTATGCATGGGTGTGTGGGCAAGTTCTCAGATCAAACACAGCGTAAGACGAGCTCATAAACAAGCCTTCGGGACCATTTAGGATTATTGGAGAGAGTGGTGGGGCCTTAGAGGCGAGGGACTTGGGTACAGAAATCAGCTGCTCTGTTTATGTACCTTTCAGTAGTGATTACCGGTCCAATCTGTCTGTTTAACGGAGGAAATATCATAGCCTGACGGAGTGCATGCGTTTGTGGGAATGGGAGATTCTTCTGGGCGCATTTTATATAAGAACTGGAGAGATGCCACAATTTTGCATGGAATTAGATCGTCAGTGCAGCAGTAAGTGTTTATTTATTCATACGTACAAGCCTAACTAAGCCAAGAGAGTGAAAGCAAAGGACCACCACAGACCAGGGGATTGAGGATATGTGTCAGACATACTGTAGTGCCATGACTTAAGCCAGTGGTTCCACACAGTGCAGTGAAAGCTGTTTCTTTGGGAAGCGAGCACGCTGACAAGTCGTGGCCAGCCTGTGGGAGACAGCACTTTTGCCGGGTCAATTTACAGAGGGGCGTATTCATAGAGATGAATAAGTGGTATTATGCTCACTAAGTGGTTCTTTAAATTCATTACAGTGCACGATTAAGTCTTTTTTTGTCGTGTACGTTGCTGCTTCAGGGAAACAGAATGTGTAATTAGTAGCAGTAGATTCAACAGCAGCATGTATGGATGCTGTGTCACACTCAATGGGTTTTCAAACTATGTGTAGCAATAATATTAGTTTTGAAAAGAAGTTTGTGTAATTTCTTTTTGGTTTCAGTGGCTGCAACAGCAAATCATGGGAGTAAAAGTCTTAACCGTGGCATGGAATTGTTTTAAAAAATGACAAATTTAAATGGATTTGGAAAGTGCATTCTCAGTTGGAAAAAAAAACATCCCATCACAAATGAGCAACTATCCTCAGTTATGAGATAAAGGTATAATGAGGCAAAAAATATTATTCTTATTTTTTATAATAAGCATGTTACTTTGCCATACATTTTATGAACGTGTTATCGTGTGGCAGGGTTGTGAACTCAATTGCTGGAAAGGGAGGCAAGAAAAAACAATGTAATCTCAAAATTACAAAAAGGCAACCAATGTACTTGGCAAGGGTGTGCAGTGATCTTTGGAGGTCCAGGTGTTCAAAGTTAAAAAAAAAAAAATAAATAAATAAAAGGGGCACGTGTATAACTTCTGGAGTTCCAGTACACTTCATCCACTGAGGGTTCGAACACAAGCCAACGCCTCGTCTCCAATTCGTGCTGACCGCTGAGCTAAAAGCCGCCTGGCTTTCGTGCGATTTTACTAACTAACGTACAATAACGCTGCTCTAGCTGGAATCTTACACATGGAACAAGTGTTTGAAACACCTTCCAGAAATATAATTTCCAATATAACTCAATGCATTACTTGTACTTGTTTATGGCTTAAATGACAAACTGTCTTTAATCTTGAACAGACTGAATTGTAGCAGCCTATATTCACGATAAATATAAGATAGGACCACGACATGCTATGTCATTGTACTCGCTAGATATATTTAGTAGGGAACAGTGCAAGTAAAAGAAGTCTCTGTTTTTCCAGTTTCTGTAGAGGGGACTTGTGGATGGATTGCTGATGATGATATTGCCTGAGCTAGAGGAAGATACAAAGGATAATGGGAGAATCGTTGATGAGGCAAGTATTATTTGATTCCAACACGTATGAATAGGAAATGGCTCACTGTGAATAACCTACTGTAATTTTGACAGTTTGGGCGGGAGTGGGCAATTCATTTTGCAAAGGGGCCACATGAGAAACTGGAAGGCTTGCTGAGAGCTAAGCAAACATGCTAACCTCAATTAATCTTTACTATTTTCAATGTATTTAGAAAAAGAATAATGTGCCAATGAATAGCTGCGCAAGTGTAGATATGATGTTGTATTTTGCTATACTTTGGAAAGACACAGTATAAGCAGCTATTAAAATGACTTCTTTACATTATGAAATAAATTTTATGCACTCCCAAATAGGTAATTGGGAAGCATAATATTGACTGTGAAGCTTTAAAATTGTGGTGACTAAGAAATACGTGGTGTGTAATAAACTATTGACAAACTATAATTCCTGATGCATATTACACACGCATTACATACAGTTTCTAGAAATACACTATAATCATGAGTTTGCTCCATGGGGTTGATTAATAATTTGCTATGTAATTATTATGCATGTGCAAAATACACACGCGCACACAAACGCATATATAGAGGCTGTTGATGTTACTGCGAGAATTTGGCAGTCGTTTTGTGTTAAACGTTTTCACTGGCCGTGAGGTGGCGCCAAATGACACTATACATTTGCAGACCATATTAAAACGACATAAAACGCATCAGGCGTGGCAATTGGTCACTCTTCGATTAACATTCTCACGAATATTGTTGCAATTAGCAGCATATTGCTTGTATGCATGTTTGCATCGTGAAATTAAATGGAATCGTTCGAGCTGCCATTTTTAATCCCAGTCGGCCACCGGAAGTACTCGATAAACCCAGGCTGAGGCTGCAAAGTGCGTCACTGAGCTGCAGAGCTGCTGAGAATTAGCGCTACAGCCCAACCATCCGGCACCGACGCTCTATTGAACCGATACTGCTTTTTCTTCTTGTTGCAATCGAACGTGTTGGTGGGGCAATGGTGAAGATCGCTTTTAATCCGGCTCTGGCGCAGAAAGCTCTCGTCAAGGAGCCTGTCGTGAAGGTGAGCGATTGTACGTGCGTAGTAAATAAATGTTAGCAGGCCTGCAGCGGCCGCTGCAAGAACTCGGTCCGGTGTCTTTCCACCCTCTGCAAACATTAATGAATAGCAGACTGCAAACACATATTCGAACCAAATGCATCGCGTCCGTTTCGTGAAAATGACGCCGAATACTGTTCCGCGTGCGTGCGTGCCATGCACGCGTGCGTCCATGCACAACGAATAATTTTGTACGTGCATTTCCTTGTGCGTAGGACCCCGAGCTCGCCGCTGCTCCGGTGGGTATCGCCGGTTCCACAGGTCGTTGTTTGGTTACACTGCTGGGCATCGCCTTCATCCTCAGTGGACTCATCGTCGGTGGAGCATGCCTCTATCGCTATTTCACTCCGAAGGTGAATCTATCTATCTATCTATCTATCGATCGCTACTGTGCTCTGGTCACTCTGCTGCACCTCATTAGTGTTTCAAATTATTATGTATTAACTACAAATGATGGGTACATAGTAATGTTCTTTCATGAGCTTTATTATTTAAATATATTTAAAAATGTTTTTTTCGTGTGTGACACTTTTGTTTGTTGTGCAGTGATATTTTTCTCATTTAAAATATGTGTAACTGGGCTCACTAAATGCTGGGAAACGGATGTACATGAATAGTTTAACTTTGTTAAATGTGCTTTGGCTCCCCCTGGTTGCTTGTTACAAAGGAGCACAGGATTAGGGCCTCAGAGGAAAAATACACTGAGATTCAATTTCCCAAAATAAAGTTGGATATATTTGATTCGAATTGTAATAATACAGAAATAAATGTTGACTTTTTACGAAGGGAAATTAATATGCACAAGTTCCTACATTCTGCCTTTTTGCATGAGCCTTGCTGTGTTGACCCTGCCGGCATTTCATCAAATATATTCATAAAATTTGTACTGGCCCGTTTGGGCCGGTGTCTGCAAACATTGGGTGGCCTGACACAGTCACATAGTGGCCCCAGACAACTGTTTACTATTTACTGTTTTCTGTGGGCAGGTTTTGAAATGCACTTGTTTAATCAAGACCTTTTCTTCACAAAATGTGCCTTTTCTCCAAAAAATTGAACAATTATAATAATCAAATTCCCTTAATATTTGCAACCATCCTGAAAATATGCAACTTCATTCTCATCAAGAATCGATTATTCTTTTTCAAGATTACAACTTTAATCTAGTGGGGTTTTTTTTTCAGTGTGGCCTTAATACTCCTTAGTACTTAATTGATCAAGGCCATCTGCATTTGCTTCTCCCCAGTTTAAAAATAACAGTGCACCTCCATCTGTAGGCGTCTGATTCCCGTTACTGTTTGTTTCATTTCAGCACTCAGTGATATTTACTGAAACTGCGGTTTAACGGTTGCATGACTTCAGATTATTTTAGGTTAGCACTATTGTCATGAAAGTTGAGAAGAATAGTCGCTGATGATTTTCAGTATGGTGCTATAATTTGGAGAAATTTGAGGAAAAGATAATGCTTTGCATTGCAGTCGTCTATAGTCAATGGACACTTTATATTACAAAGTTATACGGAACATACATTTAAGAAAACAGCCCACTCTTGCGTGACATCATTTCCAGCCAAAGAAAAAAAAATCCTCTTGCTCGATGTCCTTGCAGCTGCGACAGCAAGATAACATCTGCACAAATTATTTACACGGGTTACATATCCTCCTTCTGTAGCCACCACATGGGCGGGTTTTACGTGGTGCGAATTTACAAATAATCTTCGACCATTTGGTATGATATAATTCAGTTCTGTCCTCCTACTTTGATAGTGTTGGTTAAAAAAACAGTTCAAAATCCCGTTTGAGCCTGCCTTTCTTGCCCTTTATTGGTTCTCCCTCACGCTCCAAAAAAGAATATTTACAAATAGACAACAATTTAAATAAATTAAGGTGACAGACTAATTTCATTCATTCCAATCACTCGCTGCTGTTGATGATGTTGTTAATGGCAAAAACATGATTAGCGACTGGCATATAATGAACGCCTCACTTCAGTCAGGCAAGTTCCCTAAACTCGTGAAAGTAGCCGCCATCAAGCCCCTTCTAAAAAAAGAGAACATTGGATCATTCAAGATTATCAGCTCAGCCTATTTTTGATAACTTTCAATCAGGATTCCAAATTCATCACAGTACAGAAACAGCTCTTATTAAAGTACTAAATGATAGCGGTGTCCGATACCTATTATTGGATCGCATTCCAATATAAGCCAAAAAAAACAGTATTGGAATTTATCGCACTCCATCCAAAATGTCCGATATTAGAACTCATATATAGACAATCAGTTCATTCGGGAACTGCTCCTGTTCTTGTATCCAGCAGTGTCAAAAGCAAGCCTGCATAGCCTATGTGATCCAAACAACCACCCCTGTAAAAAGAGCCTAGTGAAGATGGTCTGGGAGTCACCAAATTTATTAAAAAATATACGTTTGTGGTTAAAGAAAAAAAAATTAAAAAACACTCGCTCACTCGCTGCTGTCATTCACTTGAATGAGATTCGTAACGCAGGCAGTGAGACAGTGGTCGGCCCTACATCTTGTGAGGGAAAAAAAACTTTACCCTGGCTCCCAATTAGCTGCAGAATAAATCACATAATTTTTTTTTTGTGTCCTTAATACATTCAAGACATGCTGATAGACGATAAATCCAGTAACGCTTTGAGGTCTTCAGATTCAGGTCTGTTAGTGGAGCTCAGAGTTCAAAGTAAACGTGGTGAAGCTGCACACAAATATAAGATGCCAACAGAAGTGAAGTCAGCCTTAAGTCCAAATTCTTTTAAATGCAGGTTAAAGAGTTTGCTATTTTCTAAAATCTCTAATTAAGGTCCTCCTAACAATTGTAACTATTTTTTTTTTATATTTTAGTAACACACTCATTTCTTTACTGTCTTTAAGTGTTTTTTTACGTTTTCTGTTTAATACTGTAAACGTACGTTCTATTAATTTTTGTAAACTACTTTTGATTTAGATTTTTGTTAACAGTAGTTTGTAAATGCTTGTAGGTATTGTTTCTTTGCTGATGTGAAGCACATTAAATTGCCTTGTGTATGAAATGTTCTAGATAAATAAAGCTGCCTTGCCTTGCCCTTGCCTAGTTGATGACTCTCTTAAATGTCATTGTGGAGTAGTAAAGTGGACAAGTCTGTACAACCCCTCGCTCAGGTGCTTCTTGAATATCTTAATCATTATCTGTTATTTAACCTGAACAAAACCAGTGAGGTTTTATGCATCAAAGAGATCAATTTTGCTTTTGTCTGTGTCATTTAGAGGCTGTATCACGGCACCATGCAGTTCAGCGACATGTCAACCGGTGTCGATGCAGAGAGGCAGCCTTACTATCTCCCACGGGTGGAGGAGGAGGTAGAGATTACTGACAGCATGGCCGTCATCAGCGTCCCGCCTCCTCGTTTCAGGCCAGGAGATCCCGCTTACATCCTCCATGACTTCAACAGGGTGAGGGAGGGCGACAACTCAGGCACTGAAGGACTTGTCGATGCATTCTCAAATCTTTTCTGATCCATTCGTGTTTTATCGTGTGAGCAGAAGCTTACAGCATATCTGGATTTGACGCTGAGGACTTGCTTTGTGATCCCACTAAACACATCAGTGGTGCTGCCTCCTCAAGACCTCATTGACCTCTTCTCACAGCTGATGGTGGGTCTAATGTTGAACCAATGATAGCACAATGCATTGACTTCCTCACAAGAAAACAAAAATGCTGGGCTTTAGAATAATAATTAGATTATCTGTAAATCATGGCTATTTAAAAAAGGAAAAACGTTTGTGTGGGGGGTGGGGGGAGTTGGAATGTTTATTGTTGTTCATTTTACTTTACTGGAGTCATTCATTCCAGAAAATCAGCGCATATCACAGGTCAAAGTTTTATTTGTAACATGTTTTTAATAGTGTTTTACATTGCAAAATAGATTTGACAAATTAAAAAATATATATCTAAGGGTTCACAAAATGACAACGTAACAATGCGTCCTCTAGTAGCGCCAGCTTGTATGTTTTCATGAGAAAATACACATTTGAGATATAAAGTGGGCCAAATAGTAATTGTCAGATAATTTCTCGTTTTAATAACAAAAAAAAAGTGGTGTGGTGTATTTATGTAGATTATGTGGTAATGTATGAGAAGTTATTCAATTTCCCGCAATTCTGTCCCAGTCTGGTTCGTACCGCAGCTTTCTGGTGCAAGAAGACCTGGTGGTGACCGAGCGCATTGATGACATCAAGCCTCTCGGCTTCTACATCCGCAGACTGTGCACTGGCAAGGAAACCTACAGAATGGAACGCCGTGCCAGCCTACCAGGTCTGAATGTAACCTTGCGTTTTGACATTAAGAAAGCCTGTCTATTCGTTAACGAAGTTACTTAGCTTTTTTTTTTCATGCTGCTTTTTCGATTGTTGGTGATTCATCATAGTATTGATGTTTCTCTTTATCAACTCCAGTGATGGAACAAACTAAACCAACAAGCAAACTATACATGTTAAACTTTAACCAGGTGCTTTGTATGTTACGATTTAACTCCTGACAACTGACCTAATTCCAGTACGTTAGATGACATAGATAACATCGGCAGCATTTTGCTCACGTTTTTGTGTTGTTTTTTTTTTTTTTTTTTTTTACAAATGTGTTCTTTATATAGATGAATGAGGATCAACACTATGTCAGCATGCTTAGATCTGTTACTCTGACACCCAAAAGAAATGGGATTAACATCTTTATGTCTGCCAGGTGGAGGCATCCAGAAGCGCTCTGCAGAGAAGTGCTTCACCTTCCATCACTTTGAAAACAAGTTTGTCACTGAGACTCGAATCTGCAAGGCCTGATGGGATAACCTGAGAGACGGAGGCCGAGAGTTAAGTCGGGTTTGGTGGAGGTAGAGGGAATGAGTTTCAACTGAAAAGTAACAGTCATATTTAAGTGCATCTCCAGATTTGGTTTGCATTCCTTGCTTTAACCCTCAGTGATGTGTTTTAGTGTCCTCTGCTACATTCCCTAAAAACTTTATTGGTCTTAGCGGTCAACTACTTTGTATTAACCTGCAATATTGTACTTAAAAAAAAACTCCGCCAGTTAATATTTGTTTCCTCTTTTTAGTGTGTGTAGCTGCCTCCAAACTTCTTGTTATGCTTCTATATTTCAATATCTGTATTAGCATACATGTCTGTGTTGGCCCACAGCTCCACTATCGCACATGTTCAGAAAGCGTTGTAGAGCAGCCTTGTATACTCATGCGATATACAGTATACTTTTGTGGGTTTCAGTACGTTGTAGTATGATAGCACACATCACCTTGGGAATGTTGCAGTGTAGACTGTCTTTACATAGAAGCACAAATCCAGAAACCACTTCCCTAAAGACTCTTCTGTACTGCTGTAATATAATGTTTATTTAATGATAACATACCTGAGAACAGCGTAGCTCCGGATATGACCTGTGTGTTTAACCTCATTTGTGTTTATAAAGTTCTCAACGTTCAAGGATACATTTAGTTTCGGTGATAATTTGAATTCTTAGTTGTCGTAAAATGGTAGAAAGAAATAGTACGGTGGGTGTATCCAATTTTTCGAAAAATCTCATTTGTTTTTAATTTCTCACAAATAAATTACTTTAAATACTTAAACAAGTATGCTTATTGTAATTGCCATGTACGGTGTGAGTAAGAGGTCCTAGCTATTTTCAGAGGCATTCTTGCATAATGCCTGTCCAGAAAGACAATCGACCTGTGTGCTTGGAAATGTTCGCCCATATTTTGAACAGAATACATGATCATTAGATCAACATGTACAGCCATTTGACTGATCTCACTTTGTTTCGTGAATACAAATTAATTCAACATTAATTTCCTGTTTGTGTGTCATCATTGTCCAAATAAAAGAAACATTTTGAAAACCATTTTATTGTCCTATCACAACCATGTTTCTTATATTGTGATTAAAAGAGAAGCAAGTTCAGGGTGTATCTATTTCCTGTTACATGTTACAACGGCTATCCCATCAAGTTAAAAAAAATATATCTCCATTATAAAAAATGTAAAGACATATTTCACATTTTGTTACTTATCCCTTTCCTCTTCAAAGTGCAAACATCGTGGGGATTAGTGGTTTAATTTACTGGTCCTTCAACAAAAAGTCAAACTCTTAAGTCCTCCACTTGAACACATTCACCTGCTTGAAATCATACGCTCTGGTGGTTCTGGCTTGCTCAGTCGCCTCCAGAATTCATTCGTTGTGAAGTAATACATGATGGGGTCCAGGCTGCAGTTTAGGCTGGCCAAGCAGAGTGCAACAGGGTGACATATCAGAATCAGGTACCTAAGGGTGCAACTGCTCAACGTGTTGGCCTTCGCCAAAAAGTCCAGAGGCATTGTGATGTGATAAGGAGCGAAGCACACTAAGAAGACAGCAGTGCAACTTAGCACCATCCTCAAAGCCCTCCGCTTCTCCCCCCGGTCAGGAACAGCCCCGGTTGACTTTATTCGAAGGCTCCCGGCGGTCAGGCAGGTGCAGGCGAGCACCAGGGTGAAGGGGATGATGAAACCGAAGAGTTCGGCTATGATCAAGATAACCCAGGCGGCTGAGGCAGTGACCGTCTGCATGGGCAGCTCTGAGAAACACACCGAGTCAGCTTCCGGAGGGTTGGTGCTGACCCCTGTGGTTACAAGGTCATCATCAGAGTCCGGATTTCTGAGCAGAGGGAAGGCCAGACAGCCCAGGCAAACAAAGAGCCACCCTAGGGTGCATACGATCATGTCCAACCTTTGCCTGGAGGCGTTGTATCTCAGCGGTCTCATGATAAGTTCGCAACGGCGTACGCTCACACACACCAGGAAGTAGATGGAAGCGTACATGTTGACGTACTTTAGGTAGAAGCATATCATACAGAGAACATGACCAAAGGGCCAGCTGTTGTTCAGGTAATAGTAGATCCTCAGAGGCAGGGAAAGAACCTGACAATAAAGGGAGGAGAGGTTATGATAATCATGCATCATATGGAGAAGGTAGAAAGAGAACAGATGATTGAGGGGTGACGCTCAAAAAGGTGTCATCATTGCATTTCATTGTTTTATTTTTAGGATATTAAGTTTGAGAAGGTTGAAAGGACCCTTTCTTGATGTTCAGTCCCCCTCCCTGCGGCTGCTATCTCGGTACCCTTCCGGCCTCGACGCTCCGACCTTATTCATAAAAATTGTCGGCCCCCAAACCCGTTCCGGACGCCTAGCCGAGCAAAACAACGTTCGTACATGACGCCACCGCGTGAAAGATGCTAACGACAGAGGTTTATTTAAAGATAATTGTTCGTGTTGAAGAAACGTGAGACAGCAGCCCCCTCCTCTTGTAATGGTATGCCCCAGTGGCAGGCAGGAGGCGCGGCGTACGTGATGTCAGAATAAGGAAATACAGCACATTGTTGTCTCACGTCTCTTCATACTCAAACAATTGGCAGTGGCGCTTTGGACGCGTTCTGAGGCAATTTTTGTCGTTTGCTCGTTTCGCGAGTAGGTTCATCACATGCACGAGGGCCGACACCTCCGGCCGTTGTTAATCGAACCCTTTTTAAAATTTTCCCCCCCTCTTGCCCCAAAAATGGGCATCTGGCCAGGCCGGAGGGTCGGCCAATTCCACCCCTAGAACGGACTGCCCAGCTCTGGAATGTGGTCAACATGACGAGACCTGGTAGACACGAACGGTTGTTTTCCTTTTTTTCTTTTCAAAGTTGATAAAGCTCAGCACACGAGGCACAATCAGATCAGAGTATGGAGGGCTCCTGACAGTAAACTAGGCGCGTTGGCAGAGCTGCTGAAAGTTGTGTTGATTAGATCTTTGGAATTATGTGACCATTCAAGATAGTGACCAATTTACGTATCTTGTTTGAGGAAGGCTAAAAGTGATTTCTTATGCTTTGTCCTGTTTGTGCTTGTGCTTGTCTTATATTCTGGGGACCTGACTTTGGCAAAGGCAGGCATAATCTTGATAAAGATAAACTAATTTATCTTCCGGGAGATCCTCCAAAATGCATTGACAGGGGGACACCAATTTTGGTGTACGAAGAGCGCATGCGCCGTAGATAATAGACGTGTGGGCTTGGCTCCTGGAACCTGCACATTGAGCACCAAAATGATGAAACATGTTTGATACTCGGCACCAATGGCGCAGCACCATCTACGCTCAAAAAATAGCCCCACACATCAGGCACGAATGGCAAAATAAGTCTGAAGTGTACCGAGCGACAATGGCGCTTCGTGTGCGCCGGGCTTAAAAGATTTGATTTGTGACCTACGCCACACATAAAGAAAATAGGATATTTAGAAATGTTTGCCATATTGTGTGTGTGGTCTGCTCTGTAATCTCAACACAGAGTGTCTCACACATTAAGATTGCGTCCCACCAGCAATCTCAAAACAAAGTAGAAATCACACATGATCTCACAAAAACAAAGAAGAAAAGACCATTTTGGATATGCTCGGATGTTTTCCAAGTCTTTCCAAAGAGGAACAGAGGTGAACTGGCCAAACTAGATATGTGTATGTATGTATGTATATTACAAGTTTGATTGTGTTTCCAAGTTTAAGTTGTGGGGACCCCGTGAGACAGCCCTGGCCCTGACAAGGATAAAAGTCTAGCGTCGCCACTGCAGAGGTGGGAAGATTTTAAGATGGTGATGTTGGGAAGAAAAACACTTGCTTTGGAAAATATTTCTTGGTGTCTGGGGAAACCACTTTCATTAAAAAAAAAAAAAAACACCGAGATATATTTTGTTTTATTTACAACCGGTTATTTACAACCTTGTTCATCATTCGAGGTGCTTCTTTGATTGGCTTTGATTACATTCCATCACGTCATAGTTCACAGTAACTCAGCGAAATCTTGGATCTAGAATAAATTACATGTCGGCTGTTTGATGTCCTTGGTCCGGAATTTATAACCAAAAATCATCATGTGTGCCGAGAAAGAGGACGTCTTTTGACACTTTGGCTTGTGACGTGACCTGAATGCAGCCAATCAAAGAAGCTCTCTGACAGATGAACAAGGAAGTTGTGGTAAAAAAAAAAGAAAATATGTACTACAATGCCATTATTTGGATGAAAACAGGTTCCCCAGATGGTTTTCCAAAGCAAGCATTGCTTGACATTTCAACCCTCCCACCTCATTGGTGCATACCCTAAAGTGTCTTCTCATTTTAATATTCATGAGCTCACGTTTGATCAAGTGGAAAGTTCTGCTTCAGAGAAAGTCATTTGGGGGCCCAAAGCAAAATAATGCCAAGGGGCCCATATTTTTGGTGCGCCATTTTGTCACAGTGTACTTCACCACAAATACACGCAACCCATACACCCAGACTTCACATATTTGTCAGATTTTGGTACACTGCCCAAGATAGCTGAGTTATGCATTTGCTCTTTTTTTTTTTTAATTTTAAGCGCGTAATCAGGGATCAAAACATACACATATATACATATATATATATATATACGGGTGTAGATCGCTCTCTTCGTGACCAACTGTTGTCGCGTGCGGACGTGCTGCGTTTTGCTCTCGCGTTTTATATAGGTGTACGAAGTGTTTTAGCCCCTAATCATGCCTCCAAAGAAAGTCAGTGCAAGCAGCAAAGCTATTGCATTTAAGAAAGGAATAATAGCAAAATATGAAGGAGGTGTGCGAGTGTCTGATCTGGCTAGGGAATACAGCATGGAGTAACTACGATCAGTACGATACTAAAGAATAAGGAGGCTGTGAAATTAAAACGATTTACATTATTTGTAATGGGAAAAATGATTTCGGTGTTCGAACAAATCGCTTTTCGAACAGGGTTCTGGAACGGATTATAGTCGAGAACCGAGGTTCCACTGTATATATATATATATATGTATATATATATATATATATATATATATATATATATATGTATCCTAGTATATGGCAATAGTCAGATGCACACTCAGATATTATACATGTAAGGGGGAAAAGAAAAAAATGTACCTGCATCAGGTCAGCTACAGCCAGATTCATCATGAACACCACCGCCTTCTTGGTTTCTCTGATGTAAACCCTGAACACCCATAATGCCAATATGTTCCCCAGCAAACCCGGCACAAGGATGACGCTGTACACCACTGCGTACACATGGTGCTGATACATGCGTAGCTCCCCTGCGTTTTGGCAACTGCTGTTCATTGTTATCAGTATTATTATGTTATACCATGCGTTGTTGACGTTGTTGACACGGGTACACTGTGGATCAATTCTGAGCTTGTTACAAACATGCTGGCCATAGTCCAATGATGGGTGTTTCCATGACAGCCATCATTTTGAGGAGGAACTCATACCAGTAGACATCAGTCGAGTCCTCAAAAGTATTCCAAAAAAATGCATCTTATTTAAAAAAAAAAGAAATGGTAGCGTTCCAAATGCAATCCTGGGCAGTCCTGACAGGTGAGAGAAAAATGGATCAACTGCAGTTGGGTTTAACTGTGATGATTGCACCACACATCCAGAAGGCAAATTTGTAATTCAGCATCCTCCCGCATCGTTGAGGCAAAACATCTCCCGGTACATCAGTGTTATACAACCATTCGCGCTCACAGTCATACCTCGGGGCAATTTAGCGTGTCCAATCAACCTGCCACGCATGTTTTAGGAATGTGGGAGGAAACCAGAGTACCCGGAGGAAACCCACGCAGGCACGGTGGATAACATGCAAACTACACACAGGAAGGCCGGAGCCGGAATCGATTTCGCCAATTTCCCCAAAATGACATATATGATGAATTAAAAACTTCTAAACAGAATAGATACCAAGGAATTAAACCTGGAATTAAATATGTCGAATAAATGTACACAAGATCCATGTCCTTCCACATGTACTCAACCAACACAACACCAGTGACACTGGACTGTTTAGTGGGCATGTGAAAATAGAGACACCATCTCTGGTGACGGTGACATCACACTCACGTTCACAGCAAGAGTGGAAAAAAATACGCACTCACATACACACACAGCCACTCAACAAAACTCACATTCCTCAAATTGGAGAAACAAAGATGTACCCATCAATCATTGCTCCACTTGCAAATCATCCAACTGTTGTCAACCCTAAACATCACACTTTTTCTTAGTAGTAGTTTATATATTAAAAATATAGAACACCTCACCTCTGACTGTCTTTCATTTTGATGCCATGCAGCATCACGAGGAGCGGAAGCAGAAGCACGAACCATCAGTCATCCCGTCCTTTCTCCATTCAATTATTCACTTTACATTTTTGGTTCTATACTTTATAGTTTGTTCTGAAGCGTGTTTTTGTTAAGATATCACTGGTTCCGGTTGCTATGGTCTAACTATGTCCTCCCTAGGGCTCTTTGCCTTTGTCTCACGTGTGTGTCTGACACAGAAGGTTTTCGGCCCACACAAAGCTTCCTGTGAGTGAAGGGGGTGTGGTTTCCAAGAATTTGTAACACATTGTCTCTTCAAGGGCACATTCCAAAAATATATTACATTATATTTTCAACTGTAAAACTTGGCAAAATTGAAATTGAAAACGAACTGACATTTTGTGGTAACAATTGCACAATTCTTTCAAGTCTTTATTTATAAATAGGAACAATCTAACTTTGAAGTGCTGTTCGTTAAGTCGAAATATTTATGGTGAAATCCGAAATGCATGCACTATGTGTTGCATCTGAAAGCGGGTATCAGGAAGCAGCTGCTGCCAATTTGCATGATACAGGAAGTTGACACTTTAGATTAATCTGACAATATAACCCATTACATATACCAACTTGCCACTGCATTATGACCAACTGGACAATTGAATGAGATTCAAATTTAAAGGTGAAGTCAACCCCTAAAATATATTTTGTCAATAATATCTTCTATGTGCCTTCGCTAGTCTGAACACAGCATTCTGATTAATATTGCATTTGTGTAATGTGTTTTTAGCCATCTCAGGGGGCATCCATTTTGTCACTTTCTGTCGGCTGAAAATGACATCATAGTTGCTTGGGGTTCAGGTAACGAACAATCACAGCTCACCTGTATTTTGAAGCTGGTAGTCCTGCTGAGAACAGATTCTTGTAAAGACAATTTTGGGGTTGACTTCCCCTTGAAGAACTTTGTCAAAAAATCAGCCTTTACTAACACAAATAAGAGTGAAATTATTTAACACTGTGATTATCATTGTCTTTGCAGTTTGCAGTGGTGAACATCTGCAGAGGATGTTTTATTATTATTATTATTTTAATTATTCAGTAAAGTTTGTCTATAAAATAGTAAAATGTTTTGAATGTTATTTGTGAGCAATTAGAAAAGTAGTCTATAATTTTGATAGATTAGTATATTGTATCCACTTGTGTCCTACCGTGTCCTTTTGTGCCATATCACACCTGAGAGGCAAAATATCAGATACAGCTCTCACATCGGTAGACAATGCAAACAACAATAAGCAATCTATTGAACACTTCTTTGATAGTGTCAATCAAAGCAATACTGTTGGAAAGTGAGCCACAATCCATAAGATTTCAAATATAACTTGCCCAAAAGAAAGCATGCAAGGTTAATTATTGTTCATCATCTTAAGTTTCACAGAACATATACCATGCAAATCTTGCAGGAAATGTATTTGTTTGTCATACACAAATCAAGAGAAGTAATGTGTAGCCTAATAAACCGAAAATGATTACACGAAACTACTCATGCTTGGAAGACACCTGACTTACACACAGACACATACGCACACACGCAAACTCACACATATACATACATGTGCATCCATCCATTATCCGAACCACTTCTCCTCATGAAGGACTCACAGGCATGCTAGAGCCTATCTCAGCTGTTTTCGGGCAGTTGGCAGCGTACACCCTGACCTGGCTGCCAGCCAATTGCAGGGCACACAAAAACACCCATCCGCACTCACACACACCTCGTGACAAATTAGAGTGTTCAATCAACCTAACATGCATGTTTTTGTTAAATGGTAGGAAACTAGAGTACCCATAAAAAACCCACACTGTTACTGGGAGAACATACAAACTCCACACAGAAAGGCCGGAGACCGGGATTGAAACCGTGTGTGGTCACACTGCTGGGCATCGCCATCATCCTCAGTGGACTCATCGTAGGTAGAGCATGCCTCTATCGCTATTTCACTCCTAAGGTATATCTATCTATCTAGCTATCTATCTATCGATCGATCGTTACTGTTCTCTGGTCACTCTGCTGTACCTCATTAGTGTTTCAAATTATGTATTAACTACAAATGATGGGTTGATAGTAATGCTCTTGCATGAGCTTTATTTAAATATAATGTTTTAGTCGCGTGTGACACTTTTGTACGAAAAGTGTGTTGTGCAGTGAGATTTTTCTCATTTAAAACGTGTGTACCTGGGCTCACTAAAGGTTCGGAAACGGATGTACGTGAATAACCTTTGTTCAGTTTAACTTTGTTAAATGTGCTTTGGCTCCCCCTGGTTGCTTATTACAAAGGAGCACAGTATTAGGGCCTCAGAGGAAAAATACACTGAGATTCAATTTACCAAAATAAAGTTGGATATATTTGATTCGAATTGTAATAATACAGAAATAAATGTTGACTTCTTACGAAGGGAAATTAATATGCACAAGTTCCTACATTCTGCCTTTTAGTATGAGCCTTGCTGTGTTGACCCTGCCAGAACCAGCACTGGCCCAGTTGACAGATGACACATTTCCTGGGCTTCATATATTTTTCAAGCCATTGCTTATGGAGGAATTCAACCTGACGTGCAAAAAAAAATAAAATAAATTAAAAAATAAATAAATAATCACACCTGCCTTTTTGCGAATCCTTTATTATAAGTAAAACACTTGTCAACACTATCTTGAAATTCCCTCTATTTAACAGAAAAAAATTAGTCCATTTCCGTGCCCTATTTTTTTTTGGGGGGGGGGCACTCAGAAGCTTTCCAGAATACAAAAATGCATTGCTACACAGCGCAGAGGCATTTTGCCAAAAAATGCAAAAACAATATCCGTTGAGCAGCTCACTGGACAATAAGCAATGCATTACAATGGTGACCTGGCAGCTGGCGGTTCTTCATGTGACGTCATTCCTGAAGAATACCAGCAATTGCCGAACAAAAGCATTTTTGTTGTTAGGGCTATGGATCTTACGAAGAATATAGGATTTTTGCGTAAAAAAAATAGATTTATAACTAAATAGATAGTTAAATACTTTGAGTCAAGCTTACCTCACACTTGGTCTTTAAAGATCCTACAACAACAATGCATCGGAAACACAGTAATTGTTTCCCGCACATACACAGGAATATAAAGAGGCCCTACTTCCATATATGCAACCTGTGATGTTTACCCACAGAAGATATTTTAGTTTAGCTAGATCATTCTACTCTCATTTGGAAGAACTACTCTCAATGCTCAACAGTCTGTGCATTAAATGATGCTGAGAGCTGACCAAAGAAGAAGTGAAAGAGGAGGTACGCCTGAGATGCAACCTGAATTCGGTGGTGAGGAAGTAGTAGAGAAGTGGGTTAAGGCAGCAGCTCAGGCTGGCTAAACACAGGGACACAGGGTGGAACTGGCGCACTGCCAACCTGGTGGCACACTCGGACACTAAGTCTTGCTGCACCATCAGATAGAGCAGGAAATTGATGTGGTACGGCGCAAAGCACAGCAGGAAGACAAAGGAGCAACTCAGCACCATCCGCAGGGCGTGCTGCTTCTCCCCATTGGGCTGTTGCTTCTCATCTTTCTTATCAGCGCAGGTGAACACAGTGAGTTGACTCTGCTTTGAGGGATTGAGAGTTAATTTGTTTGAAACCTGGTTCTTTTTCTGGTAGAGGGAGCGGCTAATGCAGATGGAGCTAAAACTGATGCAAGCCATAGGAATCACAAAACCAAGCAGTTCAGCAAGCACCATTAAGGTGACCGCCAGAGAGAGGGACACATGACGTATGGGCAAGTCTTTAAAACAGCGGACTTCAGTTGCATTCATGAATCCACTAAGGCTGGAGGTCAAAGATGTCTCATTGAGCGTGATGTAAAGTGTGGGCTGCTGGGTATCGGTGCCATTCAGAAAGGAGGACTGGTTTGATAGGAGAGGTGAGTGAGAGGTGCTGCTGCTGCTAGCACGCATGAGGATGAAGGGTGAGCAGGCCAAAGCAACAAGCACCCACACCAATATACTGATCACGAGGTCATAGTGGCTCCTCCATCTTCGCGTAGAGAAGGGATCAAGCAGGAAGACACACCTCTGTACACTGATGCACACCTGAGATCAAAAGACAAAATGAAAATTCAAAAAGACAACTTTAAAACTCCTTTGACATTAGACTGATTTTAAGGACCTATAAAAAAAAAAGTACTTTGTGTCAAGAAAAAGAATTTGCACACGTGGCGTTCAGTTCAACTTTAAATTACCATATCAACGCAAAGCATGCGTTTATTGCATATAGGCATGGATAAAATATGGCATATTTTGGAGAGCGCCTGAATTGCAATTAATTACGATTAATACATTTTAAGCTGTGATTAACGCAATTAAAATTTTTAATTGTCTGACAGCCCTAGTATATGTCCATATATGTCCCCTTTTATGTCAAAATGTTGGACATTTTTTAACTAATATGATCTGTATTCTTTATGCAATTTTAGCCAATTTAAAGCAGTGAAAATAGCTTGAATAAAAATGCAACTTCACTGCCACTCTTGAACGCAACTTATGTTTGAGAAGTGTTGCAAAAATGTGGCAAAACTACTTCAGTTTCCTTCGTGTGCGGAAGCTGTGTGGCATAATTGTCACCTCTAACATCAAGATGTTTTTTTCACAATGACGAGTGAAATTTGTATGGTTCACAACATTGAAGTTGGCTTGTTTGAGAGATCCTGTGTCGACCTATTTTGAGGCCAATTTTGTAACCAGAAAATCCGGCGAGCGTGGTATTCATGAGTACAAAAATGAATGCTTTCAAAGGGTTATTTTCAGGCTGCGAGTAATATTTGAGTGCATGTTATTCTCGAGAAATTTCGGTAAATCTCTAAAGTTTTCCATTTCTAAAGCTCTGTCTGTGAGCAAGCCGTTCTCTTCTTCTGCCACATTGTAACGTAACAATGGGGAAAATTTACAGCACATAATAACTGCCACCGGTTAAATTAGCCAGAGGTAGCTTTGTGTCTTTGTTCGTCCACCTATGTCAACTACTTTTAGTGACAGGCAAAATATGTAAATGCTCTTCCAATAATTGACAGGAAGTACAATTAATCTGTGTCGCCATCTGTTGATCTCATACACCACAATGGTAGATTTTTATGTTCAACTAAAAACATTACATCCTGATTAAGTGAATTTATTTTTGTTTGTAAATTTTGCCAAGATCATCATTATTTAGATTTCTTTAAGACACATATTTGTGTGGTACTATGCCATGAGATTTTAATAATGTAAAATATTTACCATGGCAGGGTGGGGAAATTCTACAGTAGGCTACACACACCTTTTGCAACAGTAATAGAATCCTATTTTTTCATTCAACCAACCACTCAAAAGAACGGTGATTTATATATTTAAAAAAATTATAGATGCGTGTTAATTCTCACATTTTTTTGCTTACCAAAAATCCAATGGCTGCATACATGTTGAGATACTTAAGGTAGAAGCAGAGCAAGCAGATACTGTGTCCAAAGGGCCATGTGTGTGTTAAATAATAATAAATCCTTAAGGGCAGAGACAGGATGTGGATCAGATCAGCCACGGCCAGATTTATCATGAAGATCACAGTCTTGATCTTCTTCCTGTCATGCAGAAAAACAAAGATGAAAGCTGTGTATTGTGCAACTGGTACTTTGGGCTGCGTGTGTGTGGTGTGTGTGTATGCGAGTGTACCTAATGTGTCTGCAGAGGACCCACAGGGCCATGGTGTTGAGCAGCAGCCCTGGGATGAAGAGCAACAGGTAGAAGTATATGTACAGCTTGTCCATGAGCTCTTCCCATTCAATCATGTTGTGGTCACATGATGAGTACCCCTGGGACCCGTGCCGTGGTTGGGATGTATTTAACGTCATTCCCACTGTCACATTAAAAAGAAAAGTCATCATTTAACATTTGTTGACCGGCATCTGAGCTGAAAGCCTTTAACATTCGTCATAGCAATAATTACAGCAGGAAACAACAGAGCATATCAACCCACCATCGCCTTCCTCCTGCCATCAAGGCGACATTTGAGGTCCGTTCCTCTTTAGACCCAATAAAATTGCAATACATGCGATGGTGACCATATTTTAATGCATACTCTAATGTCTTTTTCCCTTTCATACAGTGTACCTGGATAAGACATAGTGAGCAAAGTCTTTTGCATTGTCGAACAAATAATTAGTTTTTCCTCATAACAATTACAAATCACGTATCAGTTGGAAAAAATGAAATGAATCACTAGGAAGTCACATAGGATTAAATTCACTCAGCAATTGTGATCTGTATACCGTGGCCAGTAAACAATGTCCACTAGTGTACAAATGTGCACTAGTGTAAAATATCCTGAAGACAAAAATGCTATAAACATTAAGCCAATCATTACCTTGTGTTTTGTCTTCTGTCTGTGCTTAAAGAGGGCAGAGCAGAGACGACCAAGGTGTGACTGCCAGAGGAAACAGGTGCTCCATGTAGCAGTTAAGGCTTCTCACTCTCCTGTAAACAGTTAACTGACACACGGTGGTACTATTGGCGCGAGGTGCCAGCCTTCTTGCAGCTGTAAACATATCACGTGGGCATGCAGATTGCGTTTGAATGTTTGTCACTCACTGGCTCAAATGTGCTTGTTTTTCTGATTCAAAAGAGGGAAGCGGTTACCTCGTGTTTTAATGTATTGGCACTGCAATGTCACTTGGAACTTCTACAAAACTGTGAACAGTATCGACGTCAGAGCATATTAGGTCAGTGCCGGGGAGCAAATTCTGCTTCTCAATAAATGTTTGATATTAGTTTTCTCTTAACATGTCTTGCATGTTGACAAGAAATGAGCACATACTCTCTGTTACCCCCACACACATTAATTATTGACCTATATTATTGTCAATGCAATCATCAATAATTATTTCATTGTATATCATAAAATGCATGGTAGTACTGATATTTATTATGGTTTTAATTTTTATATTTATTTATAGGATTTGAAATATTTAAAATATGACATTTTATAAATTCAAGACCATGCAAACCACACAACCTTGTTTGCTTTAATTTGGAAACATGTATATTAAATTGTTGATGGAGGGGCCCCACAAAATCTAGCCAAGGTCGCCAATTTGGGTAGGGTCTATTCTGTAAACAGTAAGGCCTATTCCAGAGCGGGCATCATGAGGAAAATTACACACATTCCTTAGCTTTAGATTTTTTTAGAGGAGTTGTAGGTTGCCAGGATTGGCACTTTTCAATGTGCGACGTAGCCGTATCTTTCCACTCTCGCTTAAGCAACCAGGACTTTCATTAGATGAAGAATTATGCACCAGTGGTTGGACAACAAAACACTTTTCTCAGATTTAAGAATGACACAGTGCTGTGCAAATTACCAACAGTTTTCCTTATTTCTATTTCACTTTTAAATCGTGTTTAATCCCTTTTTGTGGGTTAAAGACTACACTTCCGAGGGCAGGGGCAGGAGGAAGTAACTCATGTGGTCACAGGTGACGCCAATGAACAAATCACTGACGGAAGGGGTGAAGGATGGACAGTGCAGTGGCTCTCATTGCAAATGGAATCGTTTTTTCACTAAAGCCCCTAGAGGTCAGCATTGGACAGCAATGTTCACGGTACGTGCCTATTATGGAGGACTGAATGTGCCATATTAAATAAATAAATATACCATGCACCACACCTCCCCATGCATGATCTAAGCCATGAAATGTTTAATTAAAATTGACATTAATTAATTAATTGTTTCATTCACTGACTAAATATAGAATTAAAAGAATCAGATAAATAAATAAGTGCACCATTAAATAATTAAAGTTTCATTAATTATATATATATAATGTTTCATTTATCAATGTATCATTAATTAATTAAATTACAATATATATATATATATATATATATATATTTAATTATCTGATTCATTTCATTGCATATTTGATGAATTAATGAAACAATTAATTAATGAGAACCTGACTGTTAATTGCCTCTGAAACCAGGCTTTCCCACTGCAGTTGCTAATTGGCTCTATACGTGGTGTTTTCGCACCTCCTGAACGATAACTACAACACATTTTTATGATAATATAAATGCACCACCCGATTCTGACAAGTAAACAGCCTATGGTGCCCTGGCAAAAGTTGATTACGTGTGTAATGTAAATCAAAACTGTAAGCGACAATCTATTTGGGCTTACATTGTCTGGGGGGGGGGGGGGATTACCCAATGGGATAGTGACATTGAAAGTTGCTATAGATACCAAGAAGCCAGTCGTCTCTGAAAAAAAATCTGAAAAGGAAACAGACAAAACTGCAGCTGTCCAAAATACAGTAGCTCTTTGCAATGTCATCATTATCAGCCTGCTCATACAGTTCAAAGTAACACTGCACAGCTTGTGTTCATTTCCTACACTGAAGTTTCCCTAACCTGTATTAAGATAAGACACATATTCTATTTCTGGTTAAAAAAAATCACATTGACACAGCACCAAACAAAAATGTCTCAAACAGTAGAAATGTACTGTATACGGAAATTATGATAAAGTGATTATTCTTTTCAATAAACAACAACATTAATTGTCCCCTCAGCCATCTAGTGGAAGAGCATTATTCTTCTTATTATCGCTATATGTTGCTATCATAGACACATTATTTGTAGTAAATAAATAATAATTTCAAAATCAATTAAGTAAAATTGGATCATTTTCTGTGGGATGCACAAATATGCAGCACAATGATTAGGAATCTGTAATGTACTTCATAACACTGGCTGGATTCAGGCCTGTGACATGTTGACTGCACTCTAGGCCCCAGCATCAATGTTTGAACCGGTGACTCATTGTAAGAATGCATATATTCTAATAAAATGCTAGTTGGCTTGCCAACTGTCACTATGCCAACAGTTCGCCACTCAATAAAGCATTTGTTTCTACCTTCAAAACAACCCCTTTCAAGGAGGTTAATACTCATGTCTGCTGGCGAGCTATAAGAGATAACTTGCCGCTTAAGTTCACTTTGGACAGAAAAGTGTCAAACTCCTGGTAAAGGAAGTATAATCATCACGATAACTCAAAGATATTGTAACCAACGCTATCTCAGCAATCGCAAACTGGATCTCCAAGATCTGCGAAGTCATGCATTCCCTGTTTTTGTACCCTATTATGTGTGCTTTAGCGTGATTATTTAGTCAACACTCTATAGCCGTACTTTGGAGTGTGTACACATTGCTGTGAGACTTTGAGCAGATCTACAGTCTAAGGCCAGATTAGGACAGAGAGACTTCATTCAGAAGGGAACAATGGACCATTGCTTCGGCCATAATAAGCATTTGGCCTGTGACACAGCACACAGGCCAGAGTCCTCAAATGGATCGCTTCTTGCACCTACGACAAGAACACACTTGCTGCCTGCTGAAAACATAGTAGGACAAACTGCGATGCGAGTTCAAACATATAAGCATGCCATTCGAGGCAAGTCTGCAGTTGGTTTGACCAACGGAGAGGCAGGGGACCAAAATAAAAAATGCAACAATGAGAGCAATGCAAAATATATATTTCTTTCCATTTTGTGGCCCCAAACTTGACACGTACTTTACTGCAAAACCTGAACTTAAGACAATAAACGATAAGGACTCAGTGAGTAAGAACAGTCAAAAATCCAGTGCATGAGAGTGTGTATTATTGTCTCAGCCATTTGAGCTTCAAATGTCTTTGTGTCCAAAGGACTATTGCTGTTGTCCTGCTGTGGCAGCTTCTTAGTGTTAATTTGTAATAAACACATACATTCCTCTGCTTGCTCCCAAGTGGTGGATTAATTGGTAAAGCCCAGACCATAGTTTAGGATTTACAACAGGACTAATCTGTTGAGTTATGCATTTGCCACTTCAAGAACCAAAGAGCTACTGCTTTACTTTACAAATCCAAAGTCTCTCATACCCACTTGTCCTTGTTTATCTTTTTGATCATCTTTTCAAAACTGACTCTCGGCTACTTTAGTGTCTTTTCCATTCCTTGTCAAAGTGTGCGTGTCTCTTGGGAGAGTGTTTGCTGGGTCCTGTGTCTCTGTGTCGCTACGGGGAATACTCTCGGGCCGAGAGCCAGATCCTTTGCTCCCCAAGGTCAAACTTTTTTGGAAGCTCTCAGAAGTGAAGTAGTAGACCACGGGGTCCAGGCAGCAGTTGAGACTGGCCAGACACAGAGTGATAGGGTACAGAGTTCGTGCAAAACGCTCCACGGAGCAGTTAGCTAAGGCCTGGGTCCTCACCAGGGCATAGAGAAAGAGAATAGAGTTATAAGGGACGAAGCAGATGATGAAGATGCCGAGATGGACGAGAATCATCCTCAAGACGCGTCTCTTGCTTTCACAACCATGGCCAATCGTCACTGGACGACGCAGTGTCCTTAGAACCAATGAGGAACATACCAAGTTGGCCAGGAGAGGAAGTAGGAATCCAACAATCTAGAAAGACAATAAAAAAATAGAAACGTTTTCTTTTTATGGGGTTCATAATGGGCCTGCCTACATACATGGAAATAAAATTGTAAAAGCAAGACACACACAAAAAAAATCATGTTCAAACTTCTTCATTTTTACCAGTCTTGGCATCACATAAATAAATATGCGGACGAAAAACCATAAGGATAATTCACCGTGATGTTTCAAGCAACTTTCAATCATTGCGACCTGTGGGGTAATAGGCATATTGTCGTTCTTTTGTTCTGTTCTCAGCCTGTCCATAAATTAGGGGTTGATTTAGCCGTGCAAAAATCTGCAGAAATATTGTGTGGTTTATAGCCTGAGAGCATATACATTTATTTTCCCATTGATGTTTACATTTTAGTATTACAATGATGTGTCACTGAAATATTTACAGCAGTGATACATAGCTGCTATGCCTTTGAAACAAAAAAGTCACAATAGAGCAGAACCTCTCAAGTTAAAAAAAAAAAAACATTCATGAAGGCATGGAATTAAAAATTTGCTAAAAAATATTTGGAAGGAAGTCTTTCTGAAGTCACAGAAATTGTTTTTTGAGGTCAAACCATCGTCTTGCAAGGTGTCAGCATACTACCAGTCCTCAGTGAAGGTATCTATCTGTAAATTGTGTATTACTTCTACTTTGGATTTTTGTGGCTTTTAACCACACTCTAACTGAAATAAAAAACTCAACAGGGGGTTCTTACGAATATACAGCAGATGCTAGATGTATTGTGTGACACCACTCCTGGACATTTTCTACTTCATCACATAATAACCAATGAACATTGCCTTAAAAATGTATTCATGACCCTTGACCTTTTTCACATTTTGTGACCTCACAATCACAGACTTCAGTGTAATTTGTTGTGATTTTAATTGATAGATCAACACAAAGTAGAATATAATTGTGAAGCGGTTTTCAAAATTTTAAGCAAATATAAATCTGGTGTCGTGCTTTTGTATTCTCCTGTACTCTGACACCTCGATTGTATATGCTATCCAGCGAAATCAATTGCTTTCAGAAGTCACCCAATTAGTAAAATACACACTTGTGAGTAACTGATACTCTGAGTATAAATAGAACCATGGGCGGGCCATAGGGGGGCCGCCTACAAAGATGCTTGTGACACCTATTTAAGGCAGGGAACTCTAAAAATAGACTATTTTAATTATTATTATTTTATTTTTTCCTACATTGAAAAAAAAAAATATTAAATTTTATTTTGTCCAGTGGTTGCATAAAATAAGAATGCAGATACATTTTATAAGTAGACTACTACGCTTCATATAAAATGTACATAGATCCCAATGTTTTTATTTAAAATTTCACAAAAAAACAGCCTTTCAATGACTGACTTAAACGAGCAAGAAATAAGCAACCTACATGCAGCTTGGGTGCAGTTTCTGTCACCATCCATCCATCCATCCATCCATCCATTATCTATACCGCTTCCCTTCACGAGGGTCGCGGGAGTGCTGGAGCCTACCCCAACTATCTTTGAGCAGGAGGCGGGGTACACCCTGAACTGGTTGCCAGCTAATCGTAGGACACACAGAAACAAATGACCATCTACGCTCACATTCATACCTAGGGGAATGTGGGAGGAAACCCACGCAGGCACAAAGGAGAAGATGCAAACGTCACACAGGAAGACCGGTGTCGGAATCGATCGGATGACCTCTGAACTGTGAGGCCATCATGCTAATCAGTCGTCCATCGTGCCAGTTTCTGTCTGGTGGTAGAAAACGCAGCTGGCGGAAGGCATGCAACATGGCTGGCTGGACGACGGGTGCCATATCTTTTCAAAGTCCATCTATTTTCTCAAAGTGCCCACTTATTAGCGTGCACATGCCAAACCATGATGCGGAAATTTCGCCAAGCCGGCTTAATGTCGAGGACCTATTTTTACGTAATTGACGCCCACTAGCAAAGTGACGCCGAGCTGAATCTCTGTCTGGACTGATTCGCGTGGTTGAAAGGTGGCAACATTTGAAAAAGTGAAATTGTATGAGTACTTTTTCAGAGCACTGAATCTAATAATAAATACGCTAAAAATGGACAAGGCCGTGAGAACCCTACCTCAATAAAGATGGTGATTTTGGAAAGATAGGTCCTCCAGGTACTCTTTGAGAAGCCTTCAAAACAGGTTGTGGCTCTATTTGTGCTGTTGATGGTAGAGAAGAAGGTGACTGATATCCCTCCTCCTACAATGGTTAGCCACACAGCCGCACACACCATTGCAGCGTTCCTGCGTGTGCGGATGGAGCGGGAGCGAAAAGGGTAGACTATTGCCAAAAAGCGGTCAACGCTGATGCAGGTGAGGAAGAGCATGCTGCCATAGATGTTAGTGATGAAGGCTGTTCCTGAAACCTTACACAGTCCGTCTCCAAATGGCCAGTGGCGGTTAACATTGTAGAAGACCTTAAATGGCAATGTAAAAACAAATACTAAATCAGATAGTGCTAAATTAGTCATAAACATTGTCGTCTCATTACGCATTTTCATGCGAAAGCAAAAGACAAAGAGCGCAGCACAGTTGGTGATGAGGCCCAAGACAAAGACCACACTGTAGACCACTGAATATAAATTGTACTTGAAGGAGTCGTCAATGCCGCAGTCCTCCATCCCAGTCTCATTGAGCACCAAACTCGCCATGGTGACGGTGTAAACGGCTCAGAGGAACGAGCTCAGAGCACAGAATTGTCGGAAGGAGGAAAGGGCGCCGATATGTGAGGATTAGAGCTGACAGCGGGAGATCCCCCGGTCAAGTCTTCTCCAAGCCATCATGGACACTTAAAACAAAGGCGGTCAGGATGCTTGGTCCTCCTGTGAAGAGGAAATGAAGAAGTTGTCATCATTACTTCACCATAAATGTTCTCTGCTCCACACATTTAAAGCCTGAAGCTCCTGCAAGTCCAAGTAGTTAATGTGACATGGCTCCACGTGAGTGAGCGTGAGCGTGCGTGCGTGGGAGACATATGCTATTCATATTAACCTCTATCATCACAAGTGAGAAAGGGAAACGGCAGTTATGAGAGGACAGAGGTTAAACACACTCCAACTACATCCACTCATGTGCAAACTCTGCACAATCTAAATCCACTCGCAACCATAAAAGTACATACAGAGAGGCTTAAGTTGAGCTTCAACCGGTGTCGAATCCAAACATTGGCTGCGCTGAGCAAAACCAGAACTATTTGGACGTCTTGGAATTTACAGTGATCAACTCGATCCTATTAAAGTTCTACCTGGAACCCTGTGTTCTATGTAAACCTGGGAGGATTAACTGAATATGCAAAAACATGATACGTGTTTGAATTCATTATTATTACTTTGTGGAGCCCTAGGGAGAAACGACAATTTTGCAATTTGGGTCAGAAAACATTTAGAAAACACTCTTCGATCGTTTACTCTAAAACATCTCTAATTGAAAGTCATGAGTGAGTTGCAGCCTATCCTAAAAGACTGTGATGAAGTGTAAATACTGTAAGCACACGTCAGACAAGTTGCCAGTCAATCAAAGGACACCGAAAAACCACCAGTCACACTCAAAAAGGGGAAGTCAACGTCCCAAAAATATTTGCAATAATATGTTCAATGTGCCCTCACCAGTCTAATCATAGCATTCTGATTAATATTGCATTTGTGGAATATGAGTCAAGTGGCAAGTTCCACCCATTTTTTAGCCATTTCAGAGGGCGGTCATTTTGTCACTTTCTGCCGACTGAAAATGTTTCTCAGCTCAGGTAGCAACCAATCACGGCTCACCTGTTTTCAGAAGCTTAGCCATGATTGATTGTTAGCTGATCCTTAATCAAGTGGCAAAATAGCAGTACCACTTACTCCTTAACTCATATTCCACAAATGCAATATGAATGAGAACGTATTCTTGTTGAGAAATTATTTTCGATGACTTCCACTTCAAGCGTATCTACCAATAGAAATGAGCAAAACCCAACACAACTAAAACTGATTTTACAATAGCTAGAATATGCACACACACATACAAGCATAAAATTACTCAACATAAAACCTCAGTATGAACAATTTAAATTTATTGACTCATTTCCACCCAAAATGGGAGTTGTTTCTAGGACCTTCCTCCTTAACATCATCTCTTTGTGCCTTCGAAAGGAAACATCACCTTTTTGACAAATCACCGCAACTCCTACGCTTTTTCCAGTGGAAGCACATGACACAATTAAGCTGTTTGCAGAGCTGGGAACTTGACCCTTTTTTGCCGGTCAGTCCCCCGCCCTGGGACCGTGATATTTGTACCTTTCCATCCTTGACCCTGCAGCCTTATTCATAATAATTTTCATGCTCCAACCACAGAAAAAAAAAAGGAAAGACTTCCGTGCATGACGCCACAGCTCAGTGCAAAGATTTATTTAAACATTATTAGCTGGCTAATCTACTACTCAAATTTGCTTATTATGGTCTTATTTTGGGTCTTTTTTGTCTCCTTTGTCTTTTTTCTTCTTCTCCATAAACGTGCCCAATGCAAGTAAGTACGCACAACTGGTGTTATAGGTATTGTGGAATTGCCACAAATCAAGCCTTTGTTAATCAAACCCTTATTTAAAATTGTCACCCTCCACTCCCGCCCCATAATGGGCATGCGGCCGGGCCAGAGGGCCGCAGCGTTCCGCCCTGGGGATGGACGGCCCAGTTCTATTTAATTGAGTATATCATGTTCAGACTATTAGAGAGACCCCTTAATTACAAGACAGAGTAGAGGCCAATCTGTTGCGTGTAGAAATCGAAAGTGTGAGTTTGGATGTGATTCACAAAGGAAACGCTGTGAGCTTGCGCAGGCCATTAGCAGTGTACTGTGCCAGCTGCAGTGACATCTTTACGGTGGTTTCACACGACTCTTAGAGAGTCGCAGCCGATGTTCACAATGCCCTCACTGTACCATTTGCCCCAAACGCACACTCTCAGAGAACCTGCGCTCAAGCAGGCAAACACTGACATGTGCCAGTCCCCCCAACACACACACACACACACACACACACACGCACCCCCTCAGGAACCATGACAGCAGCGGTTTCGATGTCTGCTGTGCATGAGAGCGCTACAGATGGACATCTCAGCATGCTGCAGCTTATGTTGGCCAAAAGATTACAGCCTCCGACATGTGTATTTGGTTTCATATACAGGTCACGGACAGCTGCACTTGCAAGCAAACTCCCTTAGACTGCATTGGTAACAGAAACAGGCCTCAGGGATCTGCTGAGCTCTGTGACTTGAGTTCAGCTTGGACATCCAGCTGTTGCCTTCTCTCACTCACATGCCTGGCTGAAAGGGGCGCATGGTGATAAATAAAAAACTTCAACAGTCATCACTGTGATCTGTTGCTGCCACTATCTAAGACATAATTAGTTAAGTCTATTTAGGCCTAATCTTGAAAATATGTCGATGGCGTTTTTTTTATGTATCAATTCTTGCTTTTGTGAGTTGCTGATAATTTCTTGATCGTGAGACAAATAGTGGCTCATCCTATTCCAATTCGTCTTGTTCTAATTTATCATTTCAGAAATACCTTTCCAGTTAAATCAGGGGAATCCAGAATTTAAACCTTAGCCTCCAATTAGACAATAATATAAATTATCTTACAATTAGTACATATTGAAAACAATAAAACAAAGCTTTGAAAGACACCACAAAATGCTAAGAAAAAGTTTAGACTTAAGATGTGTATACAAATAATTTCAAATCATGACAGAATTGATCATAATTCACCAACTGCTTGACTTTTCATTTGCAATGATTGTTAGTCGTCATATTAAAGTTAAAGTTATTTACTACTTTTTCTGCTGGCTATATTAATGTGAGGGATGAAGGACGTATAGACCCTAAAATCTGCTGTACGAAGGGGTGTACACACCTCAGGAAATGTAGGGCTAATAATCTTTAATAGACTGGAAACACCATCGAGAACAAATATACACGGTAACTAATGCATGGTTCAATATGTATTCTTAACCACTAAATTGTATCAGACACTGAACACTTAAGTTGACATTGAGCTACGTACAGTACATACTGTAAGTAGTAAAGAATGTCTATTGCCAACTGAAGACTGGTGGAAACACATATTGCATTCTAGGACTTGTCGTATGTGCAGTGTGTGTGTTTTACAGGGTTTTATTTCTACGTATAACTAAGTAGCCTCTGAGAAATATAAAATTGCAGTCCAAGTAGAAGTCAATTACGTTTTGTCTGCTTTTCATGAAATGAAGATGGTGTTTGAAAATAACAATGAGAAGGTATTATAAGCATTTGTGGAGTGCTGGAATTAATTAATTTACTCTTCTGTCCAAAATAAAGATTTCAATCGATCAAATGTATGGGAGTGCTCGAGATCTCTTAAAAAATTATCTAAATACAACCATAAGCGTTGTGCGTTTTAGTCAAGACAATGTGAGTTGATGTGGGTAGGAAGAGACAGATTAATGTGCTCAATCACAAATATTTATCAACAGTGCTTATTTTGTCAAAAGCATGGATATGTTGCGAATCAATCTCAGGACAATAATGTCATTTTCAATGAGACAGAATGATTAGGACATATAGCCATAAAAGTACAAGGATTTAAAATAAAATAAAATATGGCTTTGTGCCCCAAAACCTTTGTCTATGATGGATCGCTCAGGCACGGAGAGCTCTTATTTTTCACTGCCCGAAACAATGGTTCAGAAAGCTTCAATTATTTTCTCAAGTGTAAAGTCAAGGTCATGATTGGAAAAAAACTGGCCTTAGTTATTCAATTCTACCCGCGATACTAGTTCTGTTTTTTTTTTAAATAATTTCTAAAAAGAAAAAAAAAAAAGGCCTATCCCAACATCATATAGAGCAGTGATAGGGCAAATAGTGATTATATGCATGTATGTATATATCCATCCATTATCTGTACCGCTTCTCCTCACGAGGGTCGCGGGGATGCTGGAGCCTATCCCAGCTATCTTCGGGCAGTAGGCGGGGTACACCTTGAACTGGTTGCCAGCCAATCGCAGGGCACACATAGACGAACAACCATCAGCGCTCACACTCATACCTAGGGGCAATTTAGAGTGTCCAATCAACCTGCCATGCATGTTTTTGGAATGTGGGAGGAAACCGGAGACCCACGCAGACACGGAGAAAAAAAATAAATAAATAAATAAAAAATATATATTTTTTTTTTTTTTCCGTGTCTGCGTATATAAAACATTCAATATACTTTTTTCCCCACAGATAAAGGGGGAAATTGTTTAATAAACCAAGAAAAATCCAAAATAAGAAAATATATGGACGAAATAAGGAAAAACATGTATGAATAGTAATAAAATATACAAATTTGTGGGTGCCAAACTGCAAATATGCAGAGATCAATCAAAGTTTTAATTTTTAATATCACCCATCACCACCGGATAGTAGAGATGTCTGAGTTACTTATACTTATACTGCCCTTTACGACAAGGTGAGTAAGTCTAAGCTTTTTTAGCAGATTTGGAACGATAAGCAGGATAAGCATAGCACCTGAATAATATTAGCATTTTGACTGAGCTCATTTTTGTGAAAACATTTACAAAATGAGTTCTTGCACCTAATGTTGTTTTCCTGTTCAGCAGTTTTGTGCAGTCCCTGAAAGGTAATTTTATGCACGAGAGGCCTTTGCACTGGGAAAAAATATATGATTTAATTTATAATTTTGATATTGGTTTCGGACTCTTTGCTGTTCAGTTCAGCTAGTGGAACTTTGAGAAATAAATTTTATTAAGAGCACATGTTCTGCTCTGCATGCATTTTTGTACATATTTAAAAAGGCTTTTTTTTTCATATCTGGTTGGGAAATGTATGGTCCTATGTGGACCAGAAATAGCACTGATACAAAACTGTCGGTTTCCCTAGCATTTAATTTGCTCATCCCTAATATACAGTATTTAGAGAGAATATTTGCATGGTGCCCAGGGACTGTTATGATACAGTGTGATGTAATAACCAACAGACTCCTCCATGCATTTGCTGTATTGCATTTCCTCATTTGGGTTACAGGTGAGCTGGAGTCTATCCCAAATGACTTTGGGCAAGAGGCTGAGTATACCCTGGATTGGTCGCCAGTCAATCGCAGGGCAGCACAAACAACCATTCACACACTTTCATTTGCATTTATTCAAACTTGCCGTTTCAGAGGGAATTGCAATTAAGATTTTTGGGAAATATCGACTGAATAAAACACTTGAATAACGAATAAATGGGACAGGTGCAATTGGAACAATCGTTTTATCAAGATGTCGGGAGTTCAAGCTACACTTTAGAGAGCACATACAACTTTACATGTATTCCAATACATCTTCAGATAAATAGTATATACAGTAGGTTATGAACCCAGCCTTTATAAGTGTATGTCTGGTCAGCTAGTCTTTTTCAAAGTAGGGAAGTGACAACGTAAAAATACTGCACTTAAGTCAATTGTTTAGGTATCTGTTATTGAGTACTTATTTTTCAAAGAATTTTAAGTGGCTCGATCATCACGTTACTCGCAACAACATTGGAACTCTGGAGCGTTAACATACGCCACCCTCCCGTGTTGTATTCGCACAAGTACAAACACAATCGAGTGCAGACTCACTGTGATGAACGGATGGTGACAGCTCTCCTCTCTGGTAGTTGTGTAATATAAAGCAGCTGTCATGGGATAAACTCCATACGTGAAGAGTCTCGAACACTTGACTTCCGTGTAAGATGGAATTCTCCTTTTCTTTGTTTGACACCTTAGCGAGCTTCTTTTCCAAGGACCTATTCTGCCGTGTGTTTTTTCTGTTTGTGGCGTCTGCGGGGATTGCCTCGCTTGCTCGCCCCTGGTGCGCGTGCGCGCGTGCGCGCGAGCGTGCCAGCGAGAGCAGCCAAGCTTCCACGGCCACAGGAAGCCAGACAATAGCACCTCGGTCAGGCCACAGGGGGGAGAGGAGGAGGAAGGGTCGTGGGGCTGTTGTTGGCCAGGATTTCGATGCCGTTAAAGTGTGCACAAACACTTTTATTGCCCACGACTGGTAGAGGTGCTCAAGTAACATAGTATAACATATTGTATTTGAGTAAATTTATCAGGTACGTTCAGCACCAGCCGATTCAACTTTTATTTTTATGTTTTTATGATAAATGAATAATACATTAATGGCCGTCAATAGGGCTCGTGCACCGCCTCATCACGACGTCATCATCCACCATTTTGGAGGCTACGGCGAGTTGTAAGCAAAGACATACTGTCAAGGCTGCATAATTTCTTTGTGAGTGAAAAACACGTTAAAAAGCAAAAATAAATAAATAACTGGTGGGAATTTACAAGAATGAGAAGCCGGGACCACCTTGCAAAAATACACATTGTGGATGGTTTGGGTCACACTGAATTTAAATGGACTGGAGCTGCGACCTGATGATACATGGAAGTGTAGCTCCTAACTAACAGCAACGGATATATAAAAAAAATTGCGCACGATATTACTCAAAAAAATGACTGTATTGCAAAGGGTGAATAGATGGTGCTTGACTGCTTGATTGAATCCATTTAGGATTGTGCAGGACTTAAACCTGACCGAGCTGTCAGTGCAACTCAGTTGTCAATGTTCTTCATTGATGGGTATTATTGTTATTTCACATTTTCAAGCTTACGTGGCTTTGGAGCTACAAACATGTCATGCGTTTGCAGTTTTCATGCAATATTTTTGCATATTTTACACCGACCTGTTAGCCACAAATTAAGTGCTCTACTGTTATTTGATTTCCATTCTTTGAGTGTTTACTTTGCCAACAATATCCAAGCCTTATTTCTAAAACACACATTCAAGTAAGTTTGATGAAAAAAAAATATTCATATGTATGAAATATGATACAGAAAGCAGGGGAATTATGTTGCACAACAACACTGGGCTGAAGTTAAAGTAACAATCTGGAAGAGTAATATTATGTCCTCATATCTGCATGCTAGCACCATACTGATGGGTACTCTTTCTGTCAGTATTTTGTGCTTTTTACAAATAAAGCCGATCACCTTTTCCACATGAAATTGGAAATGGGCTATTTTCCGTGTGCTCCAGACATCTCTTGCAATGGAGCCAAGTGCCGTAACACCAAAAAGGTATTTCATGCTTGGAATATGACTGAGCTTGAAGCTTTAAGACTTGTTTGATTATTTCAAAACAGTCCAGGATTACAACTACACTGTGGCCGAAGTTCACCACAAACTCATGGCACATAGTTGCATGCAATGCATTTCTCCTAGCCAGTGCACCAAATGTGCAATTCGTGCATGCAAAACATTTAAGGTGTTATGAAATGTCCTCAACAATGTTGCTGTGGCTATATGAAAGAACAACGTCAATGTGTTGCATTGAAAATTATGCCTCAGGCCAAAAAACACATGTAGAATGGTCGGGCAAACTCTAATGCATCCTCGAACACCCTGCCAAGAGTGTAGAGCTGGTCCACCATTCAACGCCCCGGATGAAAACCACACTGCTCCTCCTGAATCTGAGATTGAACTTCCCGACAAGTCCTCCTCTCTCCACTTGATGTGATTCCCTCATTTCATGTGCTGGACAGAAAGCTATTAGAACAGACCTTGAATGAAAACACTTAACATTTGGTGATTTCAGATTAATTATGAATTATAATTACCGTATTGGACGCGCTGCCTCAAAGGGCGCAACACCTGTTGAGAGTGCTATTTCTGTCTTTGAAGCACACACTGGGTGCGCCTAGCTCAGCTGCTTATAGCATAGGAATAGCTCGGCTGCTCGCGCTGATTCAGCCCATGGCAATTCACTTTGCCTCAATACCATAAGCAATCGCCACATTTCAAAGACAGTTGCCATGTTACCATTGACAATCACTATCATTAACAATGACTCTAACCAATAATAGGTATCATGGCAATAGCTTACAAGACTACGTCAGGGGAGGGACTTTACTGGTCACCACACTCCTTAGAGTCACGGTTTCAAATCAAAACAAACAAAAAAAAAACTCAACTTACAAGCAAACAATGAAACAAAGAAATGAGATAAACACAAAACATGTATCTCTCATGCCATCAATATACCGAAAAGAAATAAAAATAACACAAAAAGATTATAGCAATGGGTTCTTGGGAGCCACTCAGCCTTAGCTAAACAGCAATGGCTTCTGGGAGCCACTCAGACTCAGCCAATCACATGGCTGTTTAGAGAGATGTGCTGTTGAAATGAAAAGACAGACTACAACATTGTGGACAGCTGCCCTTTTGTCCAGCTTTCTCCTACACCATCACCCAAACACCATAGTCACTTAATGTATAAGTCACGTTCAATTTACAGCATAGATGACTCAGACTTTGTCCAGCAGGCTATGCTAACATGCACTCTGAAGAGCCCAATGAGTAAAAGGGTTGATGGTCGCGAGTGATGTTTAGTCCATATAATGGGCTTTGTTTGTTTTGGGGGAAGATTCGGGACTTTAAAGAGCGCCCTATGGGCCGGAAAATACGGTACATTTTATTTAACAGTGAAGACAATTTGCAATTTTAATATTTTAGCACGAAACATGAAGATGGTCTTTGCGGGCCATATGAAATGTGGCAGACCGCTTCTGACACCCCAGGCCTCTGTCACGATCCGTCTGCGGCGTCTCCAGCGAGTGGGCGTGGCCCGGCGGCTCCGCTCCGGGAAGCGGCCACGAGCGGGGCGCGCTTCCGATCACCACAGCTGCGCGTCATTAAGACACTAATGACTGAACTATTTAAGGAGCCGACGCGGACATACCCGCGTCCCACATTGCTCACGCTATTGCTCATGCTCTCGTTCACAGATTGTTCTGCTCGCGATTTGTTCTCGTTCTGTTGTTTGCGTTTTCATGCTTTTGAATTTCCCCAGCTACTTTTCGGCTCGCTTTCAGTTTATCGTTATCAATTGGATTTGTCTTCACCCTTTTTGTGGTAAGCATTGTTTTTCGGTTTCTTGCGTTGCAAGCGTTTTCTGTTGATTCCTTATCTTTTCCTGGAGTGACTCGGTCTCCCAGCGTTTTGTGTTTCGCCTTTTCCGGCGGTTGTACTCATAGAACCCTTGCGGTTACTAAATTCATAGATATTGCTCATAGTGATTATTGTGTTTTGCTTGACGGCTTCCCAATAAACCTCCTATCACCCAATTCCTCCTGAGTCTGCGATTAAGGATCCACCTTCCACCGCTTTCCAGCCTCGGCTGGGAAGCGGTCCTGACAGAATAATCCGACCATGGATCCCGCTGACTCAGCGAAGGTATTTACAGCTATAGCCAGTCAAGGACGCATGATAGGGCAGCAGGCGTCCGAACTCGCGACGCTCCGCGATGCGGTCGGCCAGCTGACCCACCAGCTCACGATCCTCGGTGCCCATCTGGGCACCTTGGCAGCCCCTGTCGCCCCGACCCCCGCGGCGGCCCCGACTGGGCAACCGGTCGCGGGCATGCCATTCCGAGAGCCCAGTTTGCCCCACCCCAACCGCTACGGCGGAGAGCCCGGCCTCTGCGGTCCCTTCATCCACCACTGCCGGTTGATCTTTGACCAGCAACCCCTTACCTATGCTCACGATAATACGAAGGTAGCGTTCATGATGAGCCTCCTGACTGGTCAAGCTAGTGCATGGGCAATGGCCGTGAGCAACGCGCGTCCGGAAGTTCGCTCCTCGTTCCCCGCGTTCATTGCGGAGTTCGAGAGGGTGTTTCACCACCCGATTCGGGGAAAAGAAGCGGGAGCGGAACTTTTGGACTGTACGCAGGGCTCCCGGTCGGTAGCGGACTACTCTATCGCCTTCCGGGTCCGCGCCGCCGAGAGCGGCTTCGACGACTGCGCCCTGCGGACGGTGTTCCGGAGGGGGCTGAGCCCCGCCCTCAAGGATGAGCTGGCGGTGCGAGACGACGCCGAGACCTTGGAGGAGCTCATCACCTTGGCGATCCGACTCGACAATCGCCTGCGAGAGCGCCGCCGCGAGTGAGGGTTGGAGTTGCGACGCCACAAGCCGCGACACCACGAACCGCCACGCTACCAGGTTCCCGAGCCACTGCCAGCTGACGAGCCGATGCAGCTGGGAGCCAGTCGCCTCGACACCCGGGAGCGAGAGAGACGCCGTGGGTCCGGAGCCTGCTTCTACTGCGGTCTCCAGGGTCACCGAGCGGCCACCTGCCCCCGCCGAGCCAGCCGTCGAGGGTCGCCCGCTCGCCGCGAGGAGTGCTGTGAGTCCGCGGCCGCTTCCACCGCGAACTCCAACTCCCGAGAGGAGCAACCTGAGGCGCCAGCGAACGGGGCGGTCCAGGCCGGCAACGCACGGAGGCTGGAGGTGGAGGCGGAGCTCATAGTCCTAAACACCGCGGTTAAAGTCCGAGCTCTAATCGATTCGGGGGCAGACGACTGCTTCATAGATGCCGGGTTAGTCGCTAAACTCGGGTGCGCCGTTACCGACCTAGACCAGTCCGAGAAGCTGTATGACCTAGACGGCCGCTTACTAGCCGACATTCGCCGGCTGACCGAACCCCTGACGCTGAAACTCTCCGGTAACCACATAGAGAAACGTTCGTTTTTCGTAATGCCGGCTAGAGCGGCTCCGGTCGTCTTGGGAACCCCGTGGCTAAAAGCACATAATCCGGATATCGACTGGGGGCGGCTAGCGATCCAGAGCTGGAGCCCCTTCTGTTACGCTCACTGCCTACGATCCGCCGAAGAGGGTCGCCAGGTTAACGTAGCTCCGGTCAAAGAAATAACCCTCGATAACGTCCCGGTAATCTACCACGACCTCCGCGCTGTGTTCAGCAAGGAACGCGCCAAGTCCTTGCCCCCACACCGCCCGTACGACTGCGCGATCGACCTCCTCCCGAACCCGGTGCTTCCGTCAGCCCGCCTGTACAAGATCTCGCAGCCCGAACAGGGGGCCATGAAGGACTATATTACTGAGTCGCTGGGCGCGGGCCTGATTCGTCCCTCCACGTCCCCGGTCGGTGCGGGAATGTTTTTTGTAGAAAAGAAAGATAAGAGCTTGCGCCCGTGTGTAGATTATAAAGAGTTAAACGCGATCACGGTTAAAAACCGATACCCACTGCCGTTGCTGGACTCCGCGTTCGCCCCCCTGCAATCCGCCACGATCTTCTCCAAACTGGACCTGCGAAGTGCCTACCACTTGGTCCGGATCAGGGAGGGCGACGAGTGGAAAACCGCGTTTAAAACACCCCTCGGGCATTTCGAATATTTAGTGATGCCTTTCGGCTTGTCCAACGCGCCGGCCGTGTTTCAAGCGCTCATAAATGATGTCCTGAGGGACATGCTGAACACCTGCTGCTTCGTCTACTTGGACGATATCTTGATCTTTTCCCGCACCGTAGACGAACACCACCGGCACGTGCGCGCCGTACTACAGCGCCTGCTCGAGAACAAGCTTTTTGTTAAAGCCGAAAAGTGTGAGTTCCACAAGACCTCGGTGCCCTTCTTGGGCTTCATAGTCGAGAATGGACAACTCAAGGCCGACCCGGCCAAAACTCGCGCGGTGGTGGAGTGGCCGGTGCCAACCACCCGCAAACAGCTCCAACGTTTCCTGGGCTTTGCGAACTTTTATAGACGGTTTATCAAGGACTATAGCCGCCGGGCCTTGCCGCTCACCCGCCTCACGTCCACCAAGACTCGCTTCATTTGGGACAGTAACGCCGAAGCAGCATTCACGAGCCTGAAAGGGGCTTTCACGAACCCGCCTGTGCTTCACCATCCTAACCCTGATCTTCCCTTTATCGTAGAGGTGGACGCATCTGATTCAGGAGTGGGGGCCGTCCTTTCTCAGCGGTCTCCGGTCGACCAGCGACTCCACCCCTGCGCCTTCTTCTCCCGCCGCCTCACGCCTGCGGAGGCTAACTACGACGTGGGCAACCGGGAACTCTTGGCCGTGGTTCTGGCTCTCCAGGAGTGGCGGCACTGGCTGGAGGGCACCAACGAACCCTTCACCATCTTCACTGATCACAAGAACTTGTTGTACATCCGGTTCATGAAGAGACTCAACCCCCGACTAGCGCGCTGGGCGCTCCTCCTCAGCAGATTCAACTACACCATGACCTACCGCCCCGGCGCCCGGAACACCAAGCCCGACGCGCTATCCCGCATCCACGACCCCTGGGAGGAAGAGGAAGGTCCTCCGAGCGTGGTTCCGGGTCACCGACTGGTGGGGGGCGTGCAGTGGGAGATGGAGCAGAAGATCCGGGAGGCACAGGAGGACGACGGCGCCCCGGCTAGATGCCCGTCGGGAAGACTGTACGTGCCCGCGCAGTACCGGTCGGAGGTGATCGAATGGGGACACGCCTCCAAGCTGGCTTGCCATCCGGGCGTCCGCCGCACCCTAGGGCTCATTGGGCAGCGGTTCTGGTGGCCGTCCCTCAAGTCAGACGTCACCGAGTACATCCAGGCTTGCCCCGCGTGCGCCGCCAGCAAGGCGTCCCACCAGCCTTCAGCGGGCCTGCTCCGGCCGCTCCCGGTCCCGGCGCGCCCATGGTCAAACATCGCGCTGGATTTTGTCACGGGACTGCCCGCCTCCAAGGGTCACACAGTCGTCCTCACCGTGGTAGACCGCTTCTCCAAGGCAGCCCACTTCATCGCCCTGCCCAAGCTCCCGTCCGCCTTGGAGACCGCCCACCTCCTGGTCCAGCACGTGGTCCGCCTACACGGGATCCCGGACGACCTGGTGTCCGACCGCGGGCCCCAGTTCATTTCCCGCGTCTGGAAGCTCTTTTGCCGGTCCTTGGGGGCCACCCCGAGCCTGTCTTCTGGCTATCACCCCCAAACCAACGGGCAATCAGAGCGGGCTAACCAGGACCTTGAGTCAGCCCTCCGGTGTGTGTGCCGCGACCAGCCGGCGTCTTGGGTCGACCACCTCCCGTGGATCGAGTACGCCCACAACACCTTGGTGTCGTCCGCAACCGGTAGGTCCCCGTTCATGACCGCGTATGGCTATCAACCCCCACTGTTCCCGACGCAGGCCGGCGCTGAAGAGGTCCCATCGGTCCAGCATCACCTCAAGCGGGCCCACCGGGTCTGGAAGGAGGCGCGGGCGGCGCTGACCCGTACAGCCGAACTCAACCAGAGGATAGCTGATCGCCGCCGGCGCCCGGCCCCGACATACAAGGTCGGCGACCAAGTGTGGTTGTCCACGCGTGACCTGAACTTGGCAGGGGCGTCTCGCAAACTGGGTCCGCGCTTCGTGGGACCCTTCCCGATCGACAAGCTGATCAACCCGGTCTCCGTCCGGCTGAAGCTGCCCTCCACCATGAGGATTCACCCGGTGTTCCACGTCTCGCTCCTCAAACCTGCACATACCTGCCCGCTCGTGCCGCCAGCCCCCCCGCCGCCACCTCCTAGGATCATCGACGGTGACCCGGTCTACACCGTCCGGGAGATCTTGGACTCCAGGCGCAGGGGGAGAGGGGTCCAGTACCTGGTTGACTGGGAAGGCTACGGTCCAGAGGAGCGGCAATGGATTCCCCGCTCCTGGATCATGTGTCAAGACTTGCTCCGCGACTACCACAACGCCAACCCGTCAAAGCCAGGTGGTCCGCCAAGGGGCGTCCCTTGAGGGGGGGGTACTGTCACGATCCGTCTGCGGCGTCTCCAGCGAGTGGGCGTGGCCCGGCGGCTCCGCTCCGGGAAGCGGCCACGAGCGGGGCGCGCTTCCGATCACCACAGCTGCGCGTCATTAAGACACTAATGACTGAACTATTTAAGGAGCCGACGCGGACATACCCGCGTCGGATTATTGTTCCACATTGCTCACGCTATTGCTCATGCTCTCGTTCACAGATTGTTCTGCTCGCGATTTGTTCTCGTTCTGTTGTTTGCGTTTTCATGCTTTTGAATTTCCCCAGCTACTTTTCGGCTCGCTTTCAGTTTATCGTTATCAATTGGATTTGTCTTCACCCTTTTTGTGGTAAGCATTGTTTTTCGGTTTCTTGCGTTGCAAGCGTTTTCTGTTGATTCCTTATCTTTTCCTGGAGTGACTCGGTCTCCCAGCGTTTTGTGTTTCGCCTTTTCCGGCGGTTGTACTCATAGAACCCTTGCGGTTACTAAATTCATAGATATTGCTCATAGTGATTATTGTGTTTTGCTTGACGGCTTCCCAATAAACCTCCTATCACCCAATTCCTCCTGAGTCTGCGATTAAGGATCCACCTTCCACCGTCCTGACAGCCTCAAGTTTGACACCTATGCTATATAGGTTGTTTTAATTGATTTTTGTGAATATTTTGGACAATTTATTTAATTCTCTCCTTGATAACGACCCAAGACTACTACCGTTTCTACAGGTCCCCCATCTACGGATTTTTGTCCGCATTTAACCATGTGTATGTGCCTACAAATCATTGTACACATTTGCTGATATTTGTAATATATCTGTGACTTCAATCATGGGGCCCACCGAGGGGGCCAGAAGGAGGGGGCCGGCCGGGGAAGGCCCGTCGAGGGGGCCGGCGAGGGGGCCCGACGAGGGGGCCCGCCGTGGGGGCCGGCCGGCAGGGGCCCACCGAGGGGGCCGGCCAAGGGGGCCGGCCGGCAGGGGCCCACCCATGTTATTGGTGTATATATTGGTGGTACTGGGCTGGTGTCAGGTTCGCCAATTTGACATATAGGGTTCATAACTGAAAGAAGAGAGGCACTCAGCTCAAGTGGATACAGAGAGGTTAACAAAGTTTATTTGGCAACTTGATCTCCCTTCTGTTCATCGATGTTTTTTCACACATTCCCTTTTATAACATCGAAGAATCAGATTACACTTCGAGAAATCAGATTACACTCACGGGTGCTACAGTTCGTCTACTCAAAACTGGTTTAGTCCGGTTTATCGTTGGCGTGCCGTCGTGGGTCACAGCTGACTTTGACGTCAGCATCTTTTATCAGGACCTAGCATGATGTTGCTTGCTTCAGACTTCGATGCCAATTTATCAGGGCTCCTCACGATGTTGTTTACTTCATCCTCACTTCTGAAGAAGTGCCGCCGCCCTGCCAATTGCAGACACCTCTACTCTGACTGTAAACACTCAAGCATAGTCCACTCCACTAATTTGCAACATGATATGTGCACTATGTATTGAAATAAAGTTGCGTCATGGCAAATGTATAATAACATCTAAATATTATTCTAACAGCTGGTACAGTGGAACCTCGGTTCTCGAACGACTCTGAGGTCGAACAAATCGGAGTTCGAACAAAAAAAAAGAGAAATTCTTGCTTCGCAGTTCGAACAAACATCGGAGTTCGAACGCCGGTATGACGCGTGAGTGCGCACGCGAGGGTGGGATGCTGAGCGGCCAATTGTCCAATTGACCAATTGTTGTCGCGTGCGGACGTGCTACGTGCTGCGAAGTGTTTTAGCCCCTAATCATGCCTCCAAAGAAGGTCAGTGCAAGCAACAAAGCTGCTACTAGCGAAAAAAGAAAAGTAGTGCGTACAACTATTGCATTTGATTCGGTGTTCGAACAAATCGCTTCTCGAACAGGGTTCTGGAACGGATTATGGTCGAGAACCGAGGTTCCACTGTATAATATTAGTGCCCCCATGTGGTCCGAATGTGTAGCTACGGAGCCACACACAAGTCTCCTGACACGCATTTGCAAATCAGCACACGCATTTGCGAGTCGTCCGCGGCAGGACTGTTGCAAACGTCACATGTAAGAACACAGCCAATCAAAAGGTCCCGTTTTTACAGGTCGCCCATCTATGGATTTTTGTCCGCATTTAACCATGTGTTTGTGCCATCAAATCATTGTACACATTTGCTGATATTTGTAATATATCTGTGACGTCAATCATGCATTGTAGATTGTTGTTACACATTTGTGACTGTGCTTATAGTTTCAGATTCTTGTTACGTATTTTTGGATTGAAGTATTTGCCACAATAAAGACCACATGTATAAAATGCAAAATTTTGAAAGGAATTGTTGCTTACGGCCATACTACCCTGAGAACGCCCGATCACGTCCGATCTCGGAAGCTATTGCGTGTGGCAATTTGCAAATGCGTGTCTGGAGACTTGAGTGTGGCTCCGGAGCTACACATTAAGACCAAAAGGGGACCCTCGTAGTCAACAGGTGTAGCAGACAGATGACCCGATGCAGTCCAGTTGGGTCGGTGCAGTGAGTGTTTACTCAATAAATAGTTAATGAATCAATTTAAAAAAATAGTGTTTACTGAATGCAATAGCAATATTTACTGAATATGATTTAGTGAACGCGCCAGCGTCAGGCCCGGGCGCCCGCGCTGGCACGTTGTTCGCGCCGAAAGCGGTGCGACAGCAGCATTAGCGCATTAGTACCGCCAGCTCTGCCAGCGTCTCCAGCGCCGCCAGCACCGCCAGCAGCAACATCTGCATCGCCACCACCAGCACCAGCATCACCACCACCACCAGCACCAACTTCAGCACTGCCATCAGCGGCAACAGCAGTAGCCAGAGGTAGCAAACCATGTCCGCCACCACCAGCACCAACTTCAGCACTGCCATCAGCGGCAACAGCAGTAGCCAGAGGTAGCAACCCATTTCAACGGCAGGTGATATATATGTACAAAGTGTCAGTGACAATTACAAGAGCTTTACGCAGTTAAAGGTGGCCTGTCAGCAGTCTGCTCGACAACGTCAGGGGAGGGAGTTCACTGGTCACGACACTCCTTAGAGACACGGTTTCAAATCAAAACCCAAAAAAAAAAACTCAGTTTACAAGCAAACAATGAAACAAAGAAATGAGATTAACACAAAACATGTATCTCTCATGCCATCAATATACCCAGGATGGCCGAGTGGTCTAAGGCGCCGCGTTCCGGACCCAGTCTCCCCAGGAGGCCTGGGTTCGAATCTCGTGGCTGCCAGGATGGCCGAGTGGTCTAAGGCGCCGCGTTCAGGACCCAGTCTCCCCAGGAGGCCTGGGTTCGAATCTCGAATTTCCCCATTGTGGGACTAATAAAGGCATTATTAATAAAGGCATTATTAAAAGAAATAAAAATAACACAAAAAGATTATAGCAATGGGTTCTTGGGAGCCACTCAGCCTTAGCTAAACAGCAATGGCTTCTGGGAGAAACTAAGACTCAGCCAATCACATGGCTGTTTAGAGAGATATGCTGTTGTGCTTTGGGCTTTTGGTCTGTTGTCTAAACCTGGGACGTTTCTTGCTTGCAATAACATAAATGATAAGACAGACTACAACATTGTGGACAGCTGCCCTTTTGTCCAGCTTTCTCCTACACCATCACCCAAACACCATAGTCATTTAATGTATAAATCACGGTCAATTATTAGCATAGATGACTCGGACTTTGTCCAGCAGGGTGTGCTAACATGCACTCTGAAGAGCCCAATGAGTAAAAGGGTTGATGGTCGCGAGTGATACTTTGTCCATATAATGAGCGCAGTCGCCTTACAAGGCGCTGTGTTAGTTTAGGGGAAGATTTGGGACTTTTAAGTGCGCCTTATGACTGTGAAAATGCGGTAATTATGATATTATTCAATTAAATACCTGTTACAAGCCTCACAATAAAATAGGAGATAAAAAAGTGATTGACCGCAATTAATAATTATTTTGTGTTTAATTGGTTAAAAAATTTTATCGCTTGAAAACACACTCATCTTATTTCTATTTTTGCATGTCAAGCACAACATAGTGTGCTCCATACTGCCCTGATTTTGATGCAAATGAGGGATGTTGTGAGCATCGGAACGAAAAATACTATGTTTGATTGAGCAAAGGCACACAAAGGCGCAAACGTTTCTCCAAAAAGTTTAGCAAAATACCAAAAGAAAGAAAACGCCACAAACGCCCACAGTTAGACAGCGCTTTACGCTAGTCTTGTTCCCAAGAACAGAAAGAGTGCTTGTCCTGTGCACAGATTAGTATTTTGTGTGTCACTTGTCTTGTCAATGCTTGCTAGTTTTTATTTTTCGTTCATGCCCCTATAGGGAAGTCCTTCTCCAATAGTGGGGCAGTGGTGTGATGCCAGTTGGTGCGCGTGTAACTCAAGGGAATATTATTATTTTTTTTTTTAGTATTAAAGTGTAGTTGCACATCCACTTGTTCTCATCGGGGTTTGCATAAAGATTATGAGCTTGAAGGTGTAGAAATGCGCACATACATAGAGATATGAATGTAGTAAACAAACCCTTAAGCAACACTATGGAAGAATATTTAACAGGTTAAAAGATTAGAAGGTCTACGGAGATTAAAAATCAAAACTTAATGAATTAAGTCATTGTTTGAAGTAATTTTATATATCATTCTTTTTTGTTTTCTTTACGCTAGGGAGTCATAGCAGAAAATAATTGAGAAGCACTACTGTCGTGGATCGATATAGTTCAACTCACTCTGAAAATCTACACTATAAGCTAAATTATCGACTGACAGCGGCAACTAGACTGCTCACACAATCTCTTTTGGGTCATTTCTGTTCCACTAAAGTCCAGTAAGTGTTAGTTTTGTACGTTTCAAACAAACCAAGATGAATAAAGTTGTTGGACTTCGGATGCAAATCAAAAACAATGCAGGGAGCAACAAACCAACAACACAACAACCTGTTTTGCTTCTAATTTGGTCATTTATGTCTTCCAAAAATGTAAAAAATTAAATGCAGCTGCATATAGACAAGCAAGAAGATCCATGAAGGTATCATTTGATTGGGTTGTTTACCCATTTTGTGAGGGAGCAGTGAAGGAAAGGCCTCAGAGTTCAGAAAACCCAGACATATTTGTGGCAGTCAATTACATTTTTGTCTCTTCAGAAATTGTCATACGACCAATCGCTGCCCTTTCCACCATGTGTGCATCACAATTAATTACCCACAACAACGTTTCAAATCGGTCATTATTGGCATGGCAGCACAGAAAGGCGTGCAAACACATAATGTAGGTTGTAAATGTTGGTAGCAGAGAAGGCCCCGACTGCCCAGTGCCCAATGCGGTCTGACGGAGTATGGGTGGCTATTAAAAGCAAGATCATGTACAGAAAATATTGATGTCGCTACATCACCCGAAGCTCTAACGGTTTATTCGTGCACTTGTGGCACCGGGCGTGGGTTCAGATCTCACTCAGTGATGATGTGAAAGCCAGTACGACTGGTCGCCTCGTCTCCATACAAGCAGGAGCTGCAAATGTCATATCGAGAGGATCAGGGTATGTTTTGTGAAAATTGTGTTCTTTTTGCATAATTTCCCTTATTGATACATTACGCATATTATACGACTACATGTTTCCCTAATTAATAACATTCCACCCATTAATAGCATTTGTTATCATGTAAACTGTTGACTTTGTGTGTTCAAATTTCGATCATACTCTAACTATTATAGGCACTCTACAATGTCATTTTCACTAATAATGCAATTTTAAACTGATTAACCAGATCAAAGTTCTGTAATCTCTTTGTTCCTCAATTTCATGTCATTGCTGACCAAAAGAGTTATTTTTAGCAAGTTGACAGGGTGGTGTTGGACAGGTTCCCATTGTGTTAAGGCTGGCATGGGGCTGTTTGTGTGTGTGAGTGGGGGTGTGTTTGTATGTGTGCAAGGGTAACGTATGTATGTCTGTGTGAGTTGAGCGTGTGTGTGAGCGTGTGTGAGACAAAGAAAAGGGGACATTTAACTGAGGGGAAATGGTTTTGGGGGTAGCGTCTGGCCAAACCACAATAGCAGCAGGGAGGACAGGATATCCTGCTTACTGCATAAGATGAAGTCACGCACACGTGCACACACATACACGCACCAACAAAGTACAATACACACGCTGAGATGTTTAATATCTCCATTGTTGGAGTGGCCTTTAGCGTGAGTATGAGTCATGCACCATAATAAAAATTTAATTGATAATGTTTCATATCACAAAACAAAGGCTTGTCTTCTTTCGATTTGTGTGATCGGCACTCAATAACCACTTTTTGTTTTCAAATAGGATAGTTAAGCCCATCAAATTTATGACAGCAACTTATCTGCATCATCTTGATTGCTGGCCAGTGACGATGAGAAAGATGGTAGACGAGTCGTACATTGTGAAAAACACATTTTATTTGATAAACATTGTTTCAAGATCAAGTGCTTGCTGTATTTTCAAATGACTTGTTATCTTCTTAGCTCTATACCAGTAATTGTCCAAGTATGGTTCATGTACCACTAGTGGTACGCGAGAATCATAAAATAAATTTTTCAAACTGTGCTTAAAAAAACTAACTAAAAAACAGTACAATACACTTGATAAGTTCAGTTCAGTTTTCTTTAACTTGTCCCTGATCCCATTTTGTGCCTCAAATATATATATTATACACTCGCAGTTACTCTAATTTAGGACCACCCAAAAATCTTCATTCAAATAATATTTAGTGTTATAGCTAAAATACGAATAAGTTGCTTTTATGGGGTTACAAGGTAATAGCGTGTGGCCAATAAGGTGTGCCTGTGTGATGAGTGTGCCTCCAACTGAGGGACAAGTGGCATAAATTATGCCCTCTGTCTCTGATGATGGTAGTTTCTTGTTTTGAAAACTGCCCCTTTGACTATATTACATTTGCAGTTATTTATAATTTAATATTTATGTTTGATTAATTTGATTGGATCATTATTTTGGTACAGTTTTTTATTTTATTTTTTATATTTAGACCACGTGTTCAAAATGTTACAGGGGCTTATAATAACATTAAATATATTTTCTAGAATCAAACCTCTTCCTGTTTTTTGATGAACACTTGGGCCAACCACTACTGTTGTTTTAAAACTGGTCATTACGGTGGTGCTTGGAGAATTTTATTTATTTATTTATTCATTCATTTATTTATTTTCGGACATGGTACTTGCTTGGTGTAAAAAGTATGACAACTATTGCCCCATACGACAGAAAATGGTTACATCACAATGGCAACAAGGCACGATAGGTAACACAGCCAGCTTGCAATTTCATAATTCAACATTTACATTAAAAAAAAAACTGTATATAAAATATATATAGGGTTTACAATGAAACATTGAAAGTCTGCCAAAGAAAACTATAGATTGCTGATCATGAGGGATGTAAAAAGATGTCATCAAACCTCACCAGATATCAGCTCAGTGAGTAGTTCAAGCAAGCATGTCCAGCTCTGGTCCTCAAGTCATGCCTGTTTTCCATCCCTCCCTTCCCGAAACACACCTGATTCAAATAATCAGCTCCTCAGCAAGCTCTGAAGAAGCTTGATGACTTCTATCCTGATCTTTTGAATAAGGTGTGTTACAGCAGGGAGAGATGCAAAACAGGCATGACAACGGCCCTGAGGACAGAGTTTGGACAACCTTTATCGAAAGGATTTTTGTTGAGTTGTAGTTTTCCGTTACTCTGGCTTTTGTGTTGCCACCACAAAAGACTATTAGAGATCATTATTCCAATTAATCAAACGACAAATTGAACAAATTAATTCATTTTACATAATTATCGTTGAACAACTTGAACGGATTGTGTTTAACTTCACAAGTTTTACTGAATAATCAATATTCTGCTCATTACTTTTTTAGCATGAGGCTTTGGCTGACGTTTTCCCAAAAGAAAAGGTGAATTTCAAATTTCACGATTGGACAAATGCTGCGACAAAACGACAAGAAATCTTTGATTTGACTCCAGGAGCACCCGCCTTGCACACAACCCCCCCACCCCTTTTTTTCTCTGTTTTTGGTAACGGTAACTAAGTGCGCTACCCTTGCCAAGGCTTTGTGAGTCACACTAAATACAACAAAGACTCTATTACAGCACCCTTCTCAGTACCCTCCCTCAGTCTCCCCTCTTCTTCAACCCCTGTGTCCTGCCCTCCTTTAATGCAATGATGAGTGTACTTCCTTTACTTATCTCTCCTTGCCCAAGTCCACCCTCTCATTCATGTGCTCCAGGAGGCTTTATCGGCAACCCCATCGTGCCATACATACCTCTGCCCTGACAACAGGAGCAGACAAAAGCAACGGGGCGCTACAAGTCAACAGACTTCAGTTTTACTGGCTTTATGGACTAAGTGACAAGACATGGCTTATACTAATGCCTGCAAAGGGTTTCTATAGCGTTTGTATGTGTTTGTACACAACAGACCGGACCGGGTGTGCCCCTGTGATCTATTCAACTCCGATCCCAATCCTCAAGGGTGCTGGATGTATCTTGACTGTGCCCACAGAGAGGGAGGTTTGCTGCCCAACATTGATCAACAGATGCTTACCTCACATCACTGACAGATGAAAAATGAATACGCGTGACTGAGCATTAATCTGTGGCACTAACAAGACTGACCCCGCCATCATTATGTGTAGACAATGACAGGGGAGAGCGAGGTAAGACGCCACCCTGAAGAAAAAATTAAATTTTCTTTGAAAATAGAAATAAATTGAATATTAAGGTGATATAAATTGAATATTAACGTGATATGTACACAAGAAGTATGCTTATGTAAACACATCTCAAAGGTAATTCAATCGGACAAGGCTATATATTTGTTTTAACAAAATAATTGTTTTTTTATCATTGCCAATTTTGATTATAAGGCCAGTTACAAAACATTTACAACGGTGTTTTAAAGATGTGTTCCTTTTATCTTAATTTAAATCCGTTGACACACACACACACACACACGTGTAAAGCACATATGCTATAATTTAATATAAAAATAATATACTCAAAGGGGAGGTCACCCAAGAATTTTCTTTATAAGAATGTTTTATGCAGGCCCACAAGTCTAAACAAGGCATTCTGATGAATACTGCGTTTGTGGAATATGAGTAAAGCAGTAAATCCACCCGTTTTTAGCCATCTCAGGGTTGCCCGTTTAGTCACTTCTGTCGACTGAAAATGACATCATAGTTGCCCAGGGCTCAGGCAAAGACCAATGAGGCTTCTTCACATGTGGTCATTAGCTGAGCCCTGAGTAACTCACGCAAGGCAAGGCAAAGGGGTGCACTGTCTCCTCTGTTGCCCCCTGGCGTTCTTTCCTTCCCACTGCATGTGTAGAGTAAAAAAAAAAAAACAATAATTATGATTACATTAAATTCAATTTCATTTTCATTATATCATCCATGCTCTTCATTGATTTCCCCTTTCAATCCAATAATATGAATGATTTGATCAAAAAAGCAGAATTTGCACATTTCCTGTTCAAATGCATGGGAAGAGCAGCTGTGAGACTCACTTGAGTCATCGCTCACTTCGTGCTCCAGGCACAGATTGAAGCAGTGACTGCTTTATGCAGGAGATATTAGCGTTTCCACGTCGCCAATAATATGTGTTTTATCGCACATGTATTGCATGTTACATTTAAAGTGACATTTATTTTGGTAGACGTAAAAATGTGACTTAAGTTTTGTCATGACCCGTTTCTGTCATGCCATGTTGTGTTTGTTTTCTCAGCTGAGTGGGGGCGTTTCCTCCAGCGGTCGTCTCGTGCCATGTCATCAGGAGCGGAGAGACGCGCCCACCAGCTCCACACCTGACTCTCATTCACCTACTGATTCCACACTACTTAAGCCACCAACACTGACAAGTCAGCGTCGGATTATTATCCCACATTGCTCATGCTCCTCGTATCGATAGTGTTCTTGCCTCGTGTGTTGTGTTCAGCGTTTTGTTCTTTTCGTCTCCAGCTAATGCTCGGTTCGTTTCTGTTCTCTTTTCACTCATTGGTCCTCTTCTTGCCCTTTTGCGGTAAGCTATTTTCATTATTTGTTTCCTTGTCTTTTGCAAGCGTTTTTCGTTCCGTCGTGATTCCTTTTTCCTGGTGTGAGTTAATCCACCAGCGCTTTGTGTTAATCGTTTTCGTCGACGGTTGTAATTATAGATATAACCTTATACATAGATACCTCTATACCTAGATTTATATTTGGATAACTGAATATTCAGTGTAATAATAAATATCTTTGTAACCCATCTTTACCTGTGTCTGCGTTTTAAGAGTCCAGCCACAATTTTCCAGCGATCGCTGGAAAAGCCTAACAAGTTTCGTTTCCGCGCACGTGTAGTCTAGCATCTTTCGGCGCACGGAATTGTCTCGCCTTGGAGTCATCTGACAATTTGGAAACAGAAAGTAGTCTGCACTCAACGTAAAAATGGGTGCTTCGTCATTTTTGTGCAGGGGCAATGGACTAAGTCAGTATGCTTGTGTTTTTGGTAGACGCACTACGCTTCACTGGCATTTCTTGCACAGTCTCCCAATTACCCCCGGGACCCAAAGTTTATAATATTGTTTAGACACACATTCATTACCTCGTCATTAGTCGTCCATCACACAGCCACTGGAAACAGAAATGTCATTCAGCCCAAATGCAGGCAACCTGATATCAGGATTTCACCAGGTTATTCGCTGGCCCTCATGAGAAATGTGGTCTTACTTCAGGTCAAACACTACCACTTTTGTCAATACGGCACCCCATAATCCACAAAAACGGAAAGTATTGCTTTAAAATGAGATTAGCTGCAGTTTCTGATACTTTTTAATGGCTGTCTCTGAGAATATAGCTCTCAAAGATATATCCAAGTCATTCCAAGCATATGGCCTCTGAAAGAAATATTAAACTGATGGCAACATCCCTGACAAAATGAACACAGCAAAAATGCAACTGGTGTTCTAACCAGTTGTTCTATGCTTTTGATCCTTAATTGATGAGGTGCACAGGGGTTTCCTCACCCATTTTACACTCAAGCGACTGCGATTTTACTCCTTAAACTGGACTCAAAAATGTAATTTGCTCTACTCCCCTCTGCTGGACATGTTTCTTTTTAGCAACAAGAGAAGTATGTCGCACATATTGCAAGGGTACCTTGTCACGCATGGGGGGGATTGTATCTGTTGTATCTTTACCATATGAATAGTTTTATAAAAATTGCAAATGTTGCAAATGGTGCAAATTACAGGTCTTGCGAATGTTATATTTATCCGCTATACAAAGAAACTGAATTATATGTAGACCCTATAAGCCACAAAACTGTCAGGTTCTTGGTTGAGGTATGTTGGAGGAGGACACAAATGCAGGGCAGCAAGGCAGCAGTAATGTAAAGGGTATTGAATTGAAGAAACAAAAAGCAAACAAGTAACATGGAATAACCAAAAATATCAAAGGGCAAAACATGGATTAATGTAACAAACTCTAGGAAAAGGCTTGGACAAAGGGCACAAGACAATCAAAACAACGGGAGACACGGACAACTGGCATATGGACAATGAACAGACAAGAACTGAAAGCAAACAGGGAACTAAATACAAACTAACAACTTTGCATCAAAATGGCTTAATTTCTATGTGAAGTTGTCATGACAGACATTTGAAACAATGTCAACGTTGCATCAAAGGTGACATAACTAACCGAATGACACTTAATGATTTATTCATGTTTATGACAGATGTCATGTCATGATTATGACAGTCTAATGAACCCACATTCAAATGAAGTGTTACCAATTATCCTTTTATACTTGAATGCTACATGCACTATGATGCACAGTATTTTATTTTTTTGTTCAATACTTAAAGGCTAGCCGACAGTACATGTACAGTATTTTATTGATTCTATTGTTTAATGCTTTAATGCAAAATGTCAATTGCTCTGTTCAAGCACACATTACTTTATTCACTTGTAATAAAGTCATGAGAGGACCCTTGGACGACCCAAGACATTTTGGAGAGGCTGTATCTTGTGGCCATGGAAAAGCTGGACAAAGATGTTAGGGGGAGGGAAGTCTTGGCTTCTCTTCATATTTTGCTACCCCCCGTGACCCAACCCTGGATAAGCTGAAGAAAATAGATGGAAGGATGGATAGTCACTGCTAAAATTATTCAATATAAACACTATCCATGGTATCACAATACAGTATATCCAATTCTATTAGGCTGCAGCATACCGTAAATGTGTTGAGAAGAGCAGCATTTTTATTAATGCTTCCCCCAGGCTGTCTTCCATATTAAACAACTCAGAGACTGTAGGATGAGAACATGTTGACAGTACAGAGTAGATCAAAATCTCCTGCTGTTAAAATTGTAAAAAAAGAACAGCAGGGTTCACAAGCATGTCATGAAAGCTGTGGAAACATTTGATTATACGAAGTAAATCCACATCTTGACTCATAATAACAAGGGCGTTCAAACGTTATATAGCTTCTTCAGAGTCATATTTGCTGGTCTTCCAGTTTTCTGTTCTTGTCTGATTTATATACATCATCTTTGCATACCACACAAAGACTCCAATGGTGGACTCATGTATGAAAATGTATTTTAAATGATTGAAATTTCCCCAAAATGCCACAAAATAGGCCTTTGTGTCGAAGAATATGAGATAAAAGCAACTCTCTCCTTTGTCATATGTTGTGAAGAAGTGCATAATGCAACCATAAATTACCCAGCCATTGTTTTCCTCAGACAGAAGGGAGAAGGCAGGCACCAGACCATGAGAGACACTGTCAAAATTATGCATGGTTGAGAGGAAGGTCTCACATGTCATGTTGCATGGAGTTTGAGTTCTGGAAGAACAGAGCAGAACAAGTATCCAGACCAGTGTGCTGCAGAGCTGACGCACTAAGAAGTTCTCAGTCTCTGAGTCTGCTGACGCATATGTGAGCTTGGCATGGCGTCTCGTCCCAGCAGCCTCATTAGGAGCAAAGGAGCCAGGTGGTGAGCATCACAGCTAGTGACAGCGCACCCTCATTCGCAGACCACCATGTCAGCGTGTTCCCCCTTACTAGAAGAAGCTCATGTAAAGTGTGTCAGAGAAAGCAAGCTGTGCCCAAAACACTTTGGAGGGTTTGGTGGACATGCAAGGTGACGCACAACTCACCAGCAGAGGGAGAGGTGCTCTGTGAAGGAACAGCTGCACCACTGCCAGCTTTAGCTGTCGAAAGCAACACAGCCATCTTCTGTCAGGCCAGCACCAAAAGCCTTTCCTGAAAGAGAACGCGGTTTAATCGGCAGAAACACGGAACAATGGTCACATTTTAAAACTGAGAAATGGTGCTCGCTCATCTGGGGCTGCTGGGTCATTCCAGAATTGGTAGGTTTTTTCTGTAATAAATATCATTCAAAATACCACAGAGTTCTTGCACAACACCTATATTTTTCTTACCCCTACATCTTGTGTATCAAATAAAATATAAGTGTGAAATCCACATTTTTTAATATGTATTTAAAATGTAGCACTTATACTCTGAGGTTGTGTCGCTGAACAATACACAACCTTGTGTAACCATTTTTTTTGCCATTGAATGGAGAGAAAAAAAATAAGCAACATGACTCAGCACTCATTATATCACCAAGCTCATTTCTCCAACCATTGGCGCAATGCTTCATATTTTTTATGTTTTCAGCCCAAAGTGTGTCTCTTGCCAATATGAGCATTGTCCTTTTGAAAAAGTCCTTAATATCAAAGTTTTACTTTTGATTTTTATGTAGTTAAGTTTGTTCTGACCAAGTTAGCATTGCAGCTGACACAGCTAGCACGTATGTTTGCGCAAATATTCTTGAGCACAAATTTGCACTTTTATAACATGGCCAATTGCAAAGTTATAACCGTAAAAACAGAAGGCTAAAACTGAAATTTAAGAAAGTATTCATATAAAATATAACTATTAGATATAAAATATCTCAACGTGTTATATACGATTCATCTCATCGGTCTCCTATCGACACAGAATGAGACAAACTCATTATACACTTTGTATTTTGGGACACATTTATTTATTCCATGAATGAATCGATGCATATCCCGACAACCGAAAACAAGTTTATTAACAAAATTCGTCTTTTATTCCTCAAACTTTATGAGACTAGTTTGGGAAAGACCTCAAAGCACGATCCATAACGGTTGGATGAGTTGATGTCGAAGAACTTGAAAGCAACACTGACCTTTTGAAAGGTTCTTCTGGATGAATGAATAGAAATTACCGCTAATACGCTCCAAGAGAGGATTGGAAGTTGTTGTACACGCAAAAGAGAGCGGCGTATTTTCAACATAGAAAGATAACATAAAGAATTGGGCTGTTTTTGTTCCAATTTGCCCCTTTCCTGACCAAGGACATCAAACACGTGACTATTATGTCGCGTAAGATTGTCAAAAGATTATCCTTACGTATGAGGTGTGTTAAGAGTGGATTTGTCACAATAATAGGGTCCAAAATGGATCAGGCTGACAATCTTAAATACTAAAACGTGTTCAATGACAAAAAATCTATTTGTGTGATACCGATTACGCTCGAGCTGTTGACTGCATGGACTGTGACTGAGCGGAATGTAGCCAATTAAAAAAAAAAGCACCCCGACTGACCAACAGGCTGAGAGGCAGTAGTCAAGAAAATAAAACATGTCCTACATGATGTGACTTTTTTTAACGTCCTCGGATGGCAGGAAGTATTTCCAAAATGAGCTTTTTGTAACAACATATTACAAGCACTACAAAGAGAGCTTTTAATAGCAAAATGATTTATTAGCACATATAAGTATTGAACTGAAGAGTTCAGTGAGTGTGACTGACTGCACTCTGCCCGTTAAGACAGTCATTTATGGTCGTACTTACGTATCACGCCACACGGTGGCGCCTCTTCAATTGACTATGCAGCTGGTCACTTCTTCCTTGACCTTATTCAGTACACTTTTGTCATGCACTCGGTCGAGTGTACCATGTGGTAAAACTGATTAGCTATCAATTAAACCAGTCTTAGCTCCTTTAGCTATCCAACAGCACATGTGCTCCCACAAATTACACATTTTCTATTGTGTGTAGGATGAAACAAAACAATTCCCTATGTGCAAGGGAACACCACATGTCTAACACCTCATTCGCATTTTGCTGCGCTTGTCTTGGCGCTGACAGACTCGGAATTTTCTGTGTAATGTGGGCCGCGTGGCCTTTTTTTGTGGTTGGCGCCAAATATTTCAGTTTGTTTGTGCAGTGGTCCATCAATTTGACTTGGTGGGTCGATCTTGCAATGCGCCCAACGTTGGCCTTTTCCCGCAGCCCAACAGTTGCAGATTCTCCCTCCTTCGTGTGTGTTTTTGTCCTCCAGGAGTCTGCTGCTCATAAAATCCAGAAGAGATAAAGCTGTCTGTCGGTTTCTGGCTTTGAAAAGATCATGCGCATTGAACATGCATAACCGAAATAAATAAGACACAAACCTTTGGGCCAGAATAGTGACCTGCGCATGAAGGGATTGTAGTTAGCGCTTTTATTTTTTGAGACGTATTTTTTTATTTCACAATTAAATTGCAAAATGTCTGCCTTAATTCACTTCTGAAAACAAATGTAACATTATTATTTTTAGTAAAAATGACTGTTGAGTTATATGCTCTCATTATATTCTTTATTTTAAGGAGTGATATATTTAGAAACTGTGTACAAAAATATTTGAGTTCTTGAACAGAAACTGGTCTCCATGGAATTTTTTTGACTGCTGGGATTAGTTTGAAGGTAACGTTTTGCATAGCAGGTTGTGGCGTCTGCGATATACTGGAGCAGTAATGAACAGCCAGCTGTCGGGTCTGAGTTCAACTGTGCCGCAACATTCAGTGGTCTACGGGTCACGGCGAAGGGGGTGTTTTTATGCTGCCATCTCGTTTGCTGCCAGCCCGAACCACTTCTACACATCCGGTAAATTACACAAATATAAACAATTGCATATATTATATATTTTATTTCTGTAGTATGAAGTATGATACTTTTATTCACCTTTGTTTCCAACAACAAAGCCAAGGGAATCTCATTTGCTGTTGAATGCACAATCTGTAATTTATCGTAATATATTCACATTACCACACTTTTTATTTTATTATTGCTACAGACTGACATTTTCCCCATCTCTCGTCTTCGCTCTCTTCGGGATGCGCACGCACGCACGCGCGCACACGCACACACGATTGTGCATAAGCCTCTTGTAGTCCTCATTTACCCATAGTAGTGAGTGTCCACCTTTTTTCTTATGCCTTCCTCTATGCTGCTTAAATATTGGTTCCTTTTATCAGTTGTTTTGATAGTCGCATTTCATGAATGCTGAAGAAAAGCGATAAAGGTGAATTAGAGCAAGGCTGTTCATGTCTGAATAAAGACACAAGGAAATACTGTCCTGCCAACACAGTTCACTTTAGCAAGGAAGATGCCCGAAGAAATACATATAATTTAAACCTATGCTGTAGCTGTCAGGTTGTGGTGGAGGTTGAGGAAGAGGAGGACCCAATAGTGGAGGGAAGCGAGGCAGGGGTAACTTAAACGGCATATAATAGAATAAATAAATCAATAAATAAAAAAAAAAATATATATAATATATATAAAGTACAAAAACAAATGGGAGCAACAAAATGCAAGGACTTAACTTAACTGAAAATAAAGCGAGACAGGCAGGAGGACACCGGACATAGCCACTGACAAGGACAGCTGATAAAGGCAATGCACCGACAAGAATAGAAAGTAAACAGGAAACTAAATACAAACAAATTGATGAGATGAGGAGCAGCTGGACAAGACACAAAGGGTTGGAAGGACTTGATTGGTTAACACTGGGGCTTGGGTAGATGAACACAGGTGGACACAATGAACATAACGAGACACCAAACACAAGGAAAAAACATCAAACTAAATACTAAACCAAAAACCACAAATGCCACCATACCACAGCATCATAAGACAAGACACTTTTTAAGAATTACACTTGTAACAAAGGACACTCGTCTATACTGTCATGGAATTCATTTGCTTTGCGAGAGTGAAACTGGTCCATTTACGTGCCTAATTCTTATATATTGACCATACAAACAACTGTCAGCTTGAATGTGAACAATGCAACGGCGCACAATGCTGAGGCATTTCACCAAAAACGCAATAATGACGGCAAAGAGCAATAAACGGACAACAATGCAGTCGAATGCCTGACTAGCAATTCAGCTTTCTTTAAATAATGTCACTCCCGAAGAACCCCGAACATAAGCATTTTCGTTGTCAAGCGTGTTGCTATAGGTTTATTTATGAATCTGTGTGGGTTGCGTTGAAGAAACAACCAAAAGTATGCTTAAAATAGTTTTAGCCATTAGTATTACGCTAAACATGGTTGGCCAACTTTACTTCACACTGGGTCTTTCATTGAACTGTTGCTTTAACACTGCCAAAACTAAGGAGCTCATTGTGGACTTCAGGCAAAAAAGATCTGCACATGCACACTTGTTTATCAACGGAGAATGTGTAGAGCGGGTGGAGTCTTTCAGATTCCTCTTCTCCTAGATCTTAGCAGCCATCTCTTGAACTAAAAACACTGTAGCTGTGGTGAAGATGGCCCAGCAGCAGTCACACTTCCTGCGGGTTCTCAAGAGGGAAAGCCTGAACACCCAATTGCTGGTGAACTACCTCCGCTTCAGCATAGAGAGTCTGCTGACCTACAGCATCACAATGTGGCAGTCGAGCTGCGCTAAGGCAGAGAGGAAGACGCTGCGGGATGTGGTAAGGACGGCAGGGAAGATAAACGGCGGCCCTCTCTGCTGGACATGTACAGCTCAGACCGTCTCAGTTGAGCTCCGAACATTGCTTGGGACACATTCCACACCGGTCACCCCTTTGACCTCTCACCCTCTGGCAGGCACTATAGGACATAAGCCAGAACTAACAGACTCAGAGACAGCTTCTTCACAAGCACTAGACTGTAACTTACGCTCAAGAAATTCCACATTAAAATGATACCTTTACATAAAAACTATTTCCACACTCTCATATAATCTTATAATTTTATAATTGTGTTTATTGTGTGTTTTGTTGTTTCCGCACAGCGGAAATACAGTTTCATTGCACTTTGAATGACAATGGTATTCTGATTCAGAAAACTGCAGTTGTGGGGGCTGTCACTGATAAAAATATTTAAACATTTGAAAAGTCCTTTTTTTTGTGTACCAGGTCGTAGACTAACAACACCGCTGCGCCCAGATTCTTTGTCGTATTTTGCTACGTTTACTGTGTGGCTACGTAAGCCACAGGTGTCAAGCTCAAGGCCCGGGGGCCAGATCCCGCCCACCACATAATTCTAGGTGGCCCGCGAAAGCAAATCGACTACATATTTCTAGCTAAAATATAAAAACTGCAAATTATCTTCACTTATAAAAACGATGAGATGTAAGACATTTTTGTGACAAATCATCTTTTAAAAGAAATGTGATATTTGAACAGTATAAATAATAATTATTGTCACTGACGTGCATACAATATAAGACGACCAATGATGGCTGATTTAAATCAATTACAATTTTGTCATTTTTATGAAAATCTCTTACAATTTACAATAAAACCAATCCAAAACAAAATCCTTATTGACTTTCATAAATCACCTTAAAATGGAAAGAACGTTGATAGTGAAGTCATTTTGGTCTTGTTTCAGCCAATTCCATAGTCTACATTTTCTCTTTTCACATAACGGCTTGATCCAAATCTGATGGCATCATGTCTTATGTGAAAAAGAGCCACTCTGAATCTGAGTCATGCTGGATGGGAATCACAGCCAGAGGGGTTTCCCTTCATCACTCACACAAGTTTTTTCCCCGCTTTTTCCAGTCAACTCATTGCCAGAAACAGGAACTTTGTGTGGAGAGAGTGTTTTGCAAACGTGCTGAGCAGGATTTATCTTCTGGTGAGTAATCCGGGTACAAAATCTTCAGATCCAGATTTAATTGTGTGCCACGAAGACATCTTATTATGTCATAACTTTAGAACAGTTTTGGCATAACAGCTTGTCAATTTTGAAAGCGTTGCTATTGTGTTGTTGTATATCATCCTCGAGAGTGTGCACACTTTGAAATGTGGTCTTTGCAATGATTCCAATTGAACCAGTATGATTTTCTTCAATGCTGTTTAACCGATTCATCAGGCTCTACTGGCTTCAGTAATTCCTGCTGACAGTTGACAGTAAACACTTTTTTTGCTTGTGAGTGCGTCTTACACCAAAACAAAACACGGAGCCAAAATACTATCTCCAAATGTAGGCATCTGGAATAACACAAGTTTAGTTTCTTCAACACTGAAAAGTAGCCATTACTAATGAGGACACTGATGTCTTCTGGTTTTCTGCAGCTATATCACAAACACATTCTACTGTTGTATATGCATTTGTAACATGATCTATTATCCAGTATATTGTATTAGCATACTGATAAAATGAAAATGATCGAGTTTAAAATCAGCAAATTGCACAAAAGTTGCATTTGGAGACAAACAGCATTTTGTTTAGCAACGTTTTGTAGACATGGTATTAGTAATGTCAAAATCAAAAACGCATCTATGTCACTGTCAAAACAAACAGTGATCATCTCGCTTGGATGTGTGGACCAGGCAGGACATCTTCTGTGCAGTGATGTCAGCGTTCATGTTCAGTGTTGCGAGCAGTGTTTGTACACATTTTGTCACGTACATCAGAAAATGTTCCTTTCAAGGCATAAAGTCATAACACAGACATGGATTATTAATGTTAGGCTCCAACGTTCATTGGCTTGACTGCTTTAGTTTCTTCTTTGCGTACAACCCGTCCCTGCACTGAGTACTGCAGGCACACACCGCTTACTTACAATACGTGATTACTTTCAGTTAATTCACCAAATATGTAAATAAGGACCCGCCATCATTTTTCCACAATGATATATTGTCATAAATTTTCATCCAGAGATAAAATTATTTTGCTATATTCATAAAGTTTCTCGTTACCTGCGTCATTTGCTTGTAGGCAAACAAAAACTTTACATGAGCAATACCCTTTTTTTGTATCCTGAATGTAACGCTGGAATAAAAGCATTTGTATGCCTGAATCATTTGTTTTTTTTTGTTTTTTTTTAACACAGAGTTTCATTTAGTCTAGATAGCTTTGAGTCAATGTGTGAGCCAGACGTCAAGCTTTTTTTTTAATGCACATAAATCATGACCATTTTGCTCTGCATATGGGAATGGAGTTACTATATTTTCTACCAAAATACAGAGATGATGTCATGTTGATGGTTATGGTGTGTGTTTGATTATTGATTGCTTCTTTACCCTATACCGGATAGTGCTTTACACGCACTCTTGTGTAGTCCAGAAAAACAGGTTTGGAGTTAAGAAATGTTAAATATTTGAATAACCGTGTCTGTGGTTGGGTCACTGTGTTCTATTTATCAGATCATTGAACTGCAGAGCCAAGAGCATTTCAGAGATAACGTGACCTATATAAACATCTTCATCTGCAGAGTGTTGCAAAAACGTTCTGCACATTATATGAAACATTCAAAATGTTTCACTGTCAGCAGACCACCCACCAGGCCACTTGTAAAAGATTTTTTTAGTCACCAATTCTGTGTGAATGTGATGTACTAACGTAACATAACATTTTGCAATTAAAACAGTGTTAAGCGAAAGAAGTCTCAACAGATACATTTGAAGTTTATCTGCTGCTGGCTCAAATATGCCCACTAACATTGAGGAAATACAAGACATCCAGACAACATTCCTCATTACATATATACCGCACGCATATGTAAGGTGCGTTGAAAACTTATAACATTGCGTATGGCTGTTTATAATAAAGTGCAGCTTGAAGAACAGTGCACTGTGGCCAAGGCCAAAGCAAAAACAACCCTTCTACCGCTGTGCTCACCTTCCATATGGAGCTCATTATCAACATAGCCCATAAAAATAATGACATACTACCATAAAGCAAGCGCTTATATGAACTTTTCTATATCCACTCACGTGCCCTGAGGCTGCTTTCAAAATAGTCCCAAACAAATTATCATTGACATTGTTGCATAACACTGGACCAGAAATTCTTTATTTACTAAGATGTAAATTGGAACACCCAAAAGTTTAACATCGAAGAAATTGTATGTTTAGAAATTCAATCACAATCTTTTCGGAAACATATGTCTTCCTGAGGTGGGCAAAGTATGGCCGCTGAGCCGCATACGGCTTTCTCTGTTCTTTAATAGAGCCCACCCACCTTACCTTTTTAGCTTGCCTTTTTTGTTGAAATAGTTTAGTTGGATGGAAAAAATGGTTCATTAAAAGATTTTTACTGTTTTAATCCCTGACTCATTATATTGTTTTTTTTAACGTTTTTTGAATAGTTATTACTAAAGAACTAAAGCACTTTTTTCACTCCCTAACATCTTCCTACCACCCAACTCCCTATCTCCACAAATGTCTTCAACTGACACCTGCAACTCCATAATTCACTTTTTCATTGAAAAAATAAAAAATATCCACCAACACCTCCACGCAAATGCACTCTCTCCTCCCAAATCCGAACCAGCTTCCACCTGCCAGTCTCTCGACATTTGCACTCCTCAATTCCTCAGATCTCGCTGAAGTCATCCACAAATCCAAGCCTGCTCGATGCCCTCCAGACAACCCTAGTCAAATCCTGCCTTCCCTCACTACTTCCTCTCATCTCTGCCATTATCCATTCTTCTCTATCCACCGGCATTGTACCATCATTGTTCAAAAACGCAGCTGTCAGCCCCATTCTGAAGAAAGCAGGTTTAGGTTTAGGTTTTTTTCATCTAATTGTTCTTTGAACAGTTCAATTTTGATTGCTTTCTACGTGCAGTGTCCATGAGGGACTCGAAAGGCAAATTGAACGTATTATTATTATTAGTAGTAGTAACCTAAAAATACATATAACATTTAATAATAAAAAAAATGATGATTAAAAGTAATTAAGTACGAACATAACTATTGCATTAATTTTGACTTATTTTCTTAAAATAGTAAATTATACTTTGTTTGTATACATTTCTCAAGGAATAATTTGATGATTGAGTTATTTTAAATGAAATGGAAAATACAAAAGAAACTATTGTAAGTCAATATTATTTCATTTTTATTAATTAATTGTCTAATTCATTCAAATAAATTATGTATAACTATATTTAAACCCGAATGAAGGATTTTATCATGATTTATATTAAAATCGTAAATTGACAATTTAACCACCTTTACTTGCTCTTTGAATGACCTGGCCCATCTGTCCGATTTTATGTTCCAAGAGCTCAAAAGTTTCCCTAACGGAATATAAATACCTCTCGTGAACATGCAAATTGCACAAGACTTCAGTATCAACACCGCAAGTATATTTTGAAATATCGGTGCAGCAAGGGAGTCACCAAAATGTTTTGATGTGGAGGATCTCATGCGTGTTTTCTCAGCAACCCCTTCACTTATTGTAACTGGAGCATTTCCTGCCCCATTCAACTCAACGTTACACAACTTCAACATTATTTAGTGGTCATGAGTGTACACACTAAAAGTTTAATTAAAAACTTCCAATGAAGGTGACAAACGAATGCACGATCCATAAAAGATTTAATTATTATAATTAAAACACAAAGTGATTTCAAAATGTATCCACAGTAGTTCCCAAAGTTTAATACAATGCCACTGAGGCACTGGGTTACGTTCTTTATGTGTTGTCATTGTTGCTTCTATACATTTGTTTGAATGGCTGATTAATATGCGATCAACATATACAGCTAAACAATGTTCTAGCTAATAAAATATGAATGCAACAGATGTCTCTCACTGCGACATGGAAAATGTGGTTAAATGTTCTGTGAATATTTAAAGCTCACTTTGCATGGTTGCTTGGTGTAAACATTTGGTTTCAAGTTTATTTTTGCTATTATGCAATGGCTGAATGAGTTTGAACACAATTGGCCCGCCCTTTTACCACATAGGCCTTTCAACTGTGAAAATGAGTAGGCTCATTTCCACCAAGGCATCCGGACTTGATTTGCTAAGCACAAGGCAAGCTCATTAACAACTTCCAAAGGAAATGCTGCGGAATAGACAAACATCCTTTATAATCATTTACAAGGAATCATTTTATTTCATCTGCTGTTTATCTTTTGCCATTTTTAATCCACAGCATCTGACTTTTGGACTTCCAAGTAAAAGCAACTCAGATTAATACATTGCATGTAAACAGTAGTTACAATGTTTTACATCTAGTCATTCCCAGGTGTACCCTGCCTTGTAAAAGGGGGGAAGAAATGATACCTTTTGGCATTTTTTTTACCCAGAGCTTTTCATTCCAGATCCGGCCGTCCTGTGTGGAGTTGCATGTTTTCCCTGTGCCTGTGTGGATTCCCTCCAGGTACTCCGGTTTCCTCTCATATTTACACACACACACACACACACACGCACACCCACACTCACACACGCACGCACAAAAAATAAAGAATTGACAGATTTCTATGAGGTTAAAAAATCAGAGGAAATAGGTGTGTTATTTCTCGGTTCAATTTGAGTTTAGTGCAAAGACATCTCTTGGATAGGAGATGTCTCTGAGTCTGTATGTCCTTGAGCACAGACACCTGTAGTGCCTACCAGAGGGCAGCAGGTCAAAGAGGTGATGGACAGGGTGATATGCATCCTTAGCAATGTTCTGATCTCTGCTGAGGCAGCGGGACTTATGGATGTCCATAAGAGAGGGCAGAGGGCAGCCAATGAGCTCCGCTGTTCTTACCAGCCTCTGCAGCGTCACCTTCTCTGCCCCAGTGCAGCTGGAGTCCCACACAGTGATTTGTATAGGTCAGCAGACTCTCTATGCTGGAGCGGTAGAAGGTCACTATTCAGGTTCTCCTTCCTGAGAACTCTCATGAAGTGAACTCGCTGCTGGGCCTTCCTCACCAATGTCGCAGTGTACTTGTGCCAAGAGAGATGCACTGCGACATGGATGCCCAGATAGCTGAGAGACTCCACTTTCTCTACACATTTTCCATGGATGTTCAGGGGAGCAGGCTCAGATCTGTTTTCCTGAAGTCCTGGATTAGTTCCTTGGTTTTTCCAGATGAAAGACCCCATCCTGGTAGGATGCCGCGTTCTGCCCTGTTATGATGTCCCCAATCTCCGTGTTGTCAGCGAACTTGACAATAATGTTCTCTGCGTGGTGCAGTTGGATGTGTACAAGGAGTGAGCTCAGCACACAGCCCTGCGGAAAGCCGATGCTGAGCGTGCAGGTGGATGAGAGGCGGGGACCAAGTTTTACACATTGGGTCGGTTGGTGAGGCAAATAATGAACTTAATGTGCTCTTAATTAATGTACATTCAAGACTACCTGTTAGGGTAGCCCACTTCCGTAACCACAACTACATGGAAAACATTCTGACTTTCAGTTATTTGTCACGGCAAGGTGTTCTTCCAGTCAAAATCGGCATGTAAAACAATTGATTCCAAATATGTTACTCTTCAAACAACACCCAGGAAGCAGTCTTTGGTGTTATATACTTATCTTATTGTATGATAACTATTAATGATGACAAGGGACACAACTTATGTCGATGTTTGTGGCTTGCAGGCATAGCAACAGCTTAGCTTCCGGTGAAAAGGAGGGATAGATCTTGGTCATTCATTTTTCTTCTCGATAGGTGTCAAATCACTGGTTTGTAATGCTTTTCGGGAGTCAAAAGAAATCTTTTCACTCTTTTCCCAAGAACTCTTACTGCCAACAATAACAATAACCCACCAATGACAAATGACACTTTGCAGGGCTTGCCACCAAAATCGCAACCAGAAATGCATCATGGGAAATTCAGAAAATTCCAAACCCTTCTATAGTCTTTATGTGTACCAGTGATAGGGATTCCAAATGCAGATTGTGTTCTTTTGGAATCAAGGGTGTCAGTAACAACTATGATGACAGCGAACAATTGCTCTGATTTATTTTAGTGACTTACTTTTTTTTTAGTCACTTGGCAGGACTGCAGACTGTTGTTGATATAATTTTTTCCTCACGTTTCGGGGTCACTTTTTTTACAATCCCAAAACAGTCTCCGTGATCCAAATTTCCAGGCATACACATTTTTTTTTAATTTTCTACTCTCGCTTTCATTATTTCCTTAAATAGTGATATGGTTAAGCTATTTCAACCAAAAAATTTGCCAATCACGATGAACTTGCATGTTAACAAAAGAGACCCATGAAGTCTACTTGCAGTTCCTTATAAATGTACTTTATGTGCTTCGACCTGCCGCTGGATTAGCGCAAGTAAATTTCTTCTTTATACAAAGGACTATCAGTGCTCCTCTCATGTGCCGCAATTAAAGAGATTGAGAGAAGGAGCTACTTCAATTTGCTGCAAATCAAGTCAGTTATGTTCACTCTCACAAAGGTGCTAAATCTCCATTTTTAAATCCTCCACACTGCTCCGTCTTGCATGCGTCTGCAAAAATACCAACACAAGGTCTAACCCGCCTCTCCACAGGTTTGGACCTTATCTCGGACTATACTTGCACTGCGCATGAAAATTAGACTCCAGCGTTGTTCTTAGGTTCCTCCCTGATCAAAAATACTCATTTTAAGGATTCACCACAGGTTGTCAATGGAGTTATGTTCAGTGGATGATGTTTACCTAATTATCATCACTGTTTTTTAATACGGGGCGATAACAAAACAATGAATAAGCAAAACACTTGATGTTGTTAATTCTGAATTAATACTGCTTCTGAAGCCTCACAAAATATCCTGAAGTCTTGGGAAATTCATTAAAGTGGCTTCACAATGCATTTAATGATGACAGTTTGAATTCTGAGGCATTCTATTTTCCAAGAATTTTACTTGAACTTTTAAAACACAAGGGGATCCAACTATGAGTATTCCAAAGTACTAACGATTCCACTTGAACCATAACAAAAGACTTTCCAAAAACAATTTGGAATGAGACCTCTCTGGATAATTTCTTGGTAGTGACATTGTTTGACATTGTTTGGACCATAAGGCACACTTAAACGTTTGTATTTTCTAAAATATCGATAGTGCTCCTTGTAATCCGGAATGCAATATGTATGTTTTATGTCAGCTTTTCAGTTCATCGTCTCTAATTCATATTCCTTTCCATTGTGTTCGTATTCTTATTGACACTCGCATCTAACCGCATCTGCTTCCGTGTGAATTGCTGACCCGACACTAGTTGAGGATTTAGCATTAGCCAAAGTAATAACAGAACCACCAATCACCACAGTGTTAAAACCTGTTTAACCTTTGTCGGAGGATTGCCTCTTCCACTTGAAGCCACCTGTGCAAGGTGAACAAAAGCAAGCAAGACACACAATATTTCATGTCTAGTCTCAGCCTAGCAGATTAGTGCTAAATCTATTAAATAAACATACCGTGCAATAAGAATAAAGTATTACTTAACAAACAATGCTTCAAAAAAATAATGTGCCTTATAACCCGGAAGATATTATGTCTGAAATGATTTTAGAAAAGATGCATTCAATGATATTACACCTAATAAAACGGTGCGCCCAACGGTCCGAAAAATGGTCATTTTTATGGGTAATGTTCTCAAAGCTGAAACGTGGTTTCAGTTTTCTTGTGAATGTCATCTAGTCTTCAGATTGTGTCTAAAGTACATTTATAAAAATGAGTAAAGTGTAACCACTGGAGGTCAGCACAGATATTTTCCTACAGATGATGACATCACCAGGGAAGATGCACAGTGGTAGTGAAGAACTCCTACTTTCAAGACATTCAAAGTAGATGAGGCTCTGCAGAAGCAGCCACCTGCTGGAGCATCCTCCTTCAAGCAGGGTTTTGTCATCGGGCAGAGAGGACCAGCCATTTGCAGGCAATGCTTCAAACTGAAGAGAACCTATTGGTGAGCATTCACATTTAACTAAAATCTAATCCGCTTTAGTTCTGTTTTGTTACAGCAGAGTCAAAAATGCAAAGGCAGAATATTATTATGCACATTTTTGTCTTTTAAATGCAATCATTAATATGTAACTTGTAGTGCGATGGGGCTACAACTGTACGAAAGAAAATAATTATCTAAATTTAGGGGACATACTGCATTTTATGAGGAAAAATAATTCTGATGATGTATGAGCAATTTTAGCTGCACGAGGCTACCCTCAATAGGATGCTGTGCCTTTCGACATGCTGGAAACTACAACTACAAAGAACTGTTGCCTGCTCATATGGATCTCATTAGCGTGTGCATATGGAGTGAGTGGAGATGTTTAGATGAGTATTACGTTTTCTTTGTAGTAATTGGCTTTTGGTTAAAAGGTTCTAGTAACTCTGACTCAAGGTTCCTCTGGAGAGCTTCATTTGAGTACAGTTTGTAATCTATCCCCTTAAAAAAATAAATTGCTTTGAATCATGTATATTTCATTGTGAGAGTGTTTTAGGAACGTAGGTTGTGTAGTTGAACAATGCATCAACAATCATGTAACAGGATAAACATTCACTCTAATCTGATTTCTGGGTTTCCTCCTGTCTGCATTGCATCTGAAAATCTGAACTAATCTGTCAACTGTGACTTTTTTTTGCTGTTCTACATTCAAAGCCATGATGTGTCTTTGTCTCAGCAGCTGCAGATGGAACAAGTTAATGAGATGGGCAGCGTAGAGAGCAATTCTACTCTCTGTCCTTCCATCGATGACTTCCGTAATCAGGTTTACTCCTCATCCTACTCCCTCATCACAGTGTTTGGCCTGACTGGAAACGGCTTCGCCTTGGTGGTGCTCCTCAGAACGTACCGCAAAAGTTCTCCTTTCCAAGTCTACATGCTCAATCTAGCTGTGTCCGACCTGATGTGTGTCAGCACTCTGCCATTGCGAGTTGTTTATTACGTCAACAAGGGACAGTGGAACCAGGGAGATTTCCTATGTCGCGTCACGTCCAGCGCACTCTATATCAACCTCTACTGCAGCATTTACTTCATGGCGGCCATGTCCGTCACGCGTTTCTTCGCCATTGTCTTCCCTGTACAGAACCGAATCATGGTGACAGTGAAACATGCACGCCTGGTGTGCGTAGGCATTTGGATTTTTATCTGTCTAGCATCATCACCCTTCATGATGTTTGGCCAGAAGTATGATCCCGTCACCAATAAAACAAAGTGCTTTGAACCTCCGACAGGTCAAGATGTGTCAAAAGTAGTCATGTTGAACAATTTGGCTTTGGTTCTGGGTTTTCTCCTCCCCTTCCTTATCATATTGCTTTGCTATGCTGGCATTATCCACACCCTATTGTCCCGCGCCCCAAGGGCTAGACGGCAGCAGAACACGGGCCCTAAAGCCATTCGCATGATTGCTATTGTCCTACTGACCTTCTTCGTTAGCTTCACGCCGTATCATGTGCAACGCTCCATTCACATATACTCCCTGTACCGAACTGACACTTCCTGTTCTGAAAGGGTTTTTATGCAAAAGTTAGTCGTTGTGACGCTGTCTCTCGCTGCAGCCAATTCATGCTTTGACCCTTTGCTTTACTTTTTCTCTGGGGAGGGTTTCCTCAACCGTCTTTCCTCCATGCGCCTGTCAAGATCAACTACAACCTGTAATAATTCTGTTAGGCTAAACGGTACTAGTGAGACTGGCAACAACTGAAAATTCAATGCCACTTCATTTATACCAAACAGGAGTGCTGTCCATTCAGGTGAATGACACGTTGAAAAAAACGAAAGCAGAATATGGGCTTTGCAAACTAAATTTAAAACAAAGTAATTAGTAGACACCTAATTACATGTTGTGGTTACTGTTATTAAGAAAACATCCAATCATCCTATTTCCAATACTACATAACAGTGACACAGTTGAGTGCAAAGCAGGGGTACACCCGAAAACCAGTTGAAAGTCAATCCCAGGGAAACTACTGTATACTTAAAAAAAAAAGTAATAATACATTTGTGCCATGATCTGTGTTCTTGTTGATTTGATTCTGATTCGATTTAGTCTTGTCATATTGTCCAGTTGCTGTCATCAATGTCTCATCAGTTTACTTCTATTAAGTGCCCTGCTTTTTTCAACATTTGTCAGTTCAGTGTTTGTTGTCCAAGATTATGTTTATAACTTTGGACTTTCGTGCATTTAGTTTTGTGATTATTCAAAGTGCTTTTTTTTTTTTTTAATCTTTTTTTACATTTTGAAATCAAATACTTTTTGATAGTGCACATGTCTTGTTTCCCCGCACTTGGTTCCCAAAGCTTGGAAAACATAATTTCCCTCCTGTTGACCAGCTGAACAGCGCTCTCAAAAAGTTCCAGAAAATGTTACAGAACAAAAATCTGAAGCATAATGACTTAAAAAAAACAAACAAAAAATATAGAATTTTCCTGGCAAGGTATTTTCAAAGTTGTTATGTTTGTCTTTATTCACTACGATAAATTTACAGAAAATAAGTACAAGTAGACGTGTTATGTACTATTACCAATTGTAACCACTTGGGCATTTATAGGGGCTCAAAAGAATTTGTTGTATGTACCAAACTGTATCACACCTGTATCACCTGAATATATATGGAAATTCTGCGAGGGTCGCTATGTACAGTTACAAATCTGGTTTTCTTTTTCTTTTGCGAAAGCTGGCAAAACCTTGGGTTTCATGTATGTACCCATGTCACGGGAATGATAATAAAGCTCATATTGTCACCATTAAAAATACTGGATACAAGCAATTTACTTTGTATTACTGCAATATGTTTTTGCTTTTGTCATGTATGCGCAAGGCTAGGAAGGGCATAAATATACGGAATACCCAGGACCGGCGCTCCCTATACGCAGAACATGCACAGTACATAGAGCACCATCGTACATGGTGGGCACAATCTCGTCCATGGGGACACTTTGCGACATCATCAAGTGCGCACCACATGTTGGTTTTAGTGCGCTCACGTTCAAAAGTGAGTCGAAGGGAGTGGATGGTGACTGTTTTCGATCTGTTTCTGGGCCGACAATTATGATGAATAAGGCCGGTGGATTGGGGCCAGATAGGTCGCGGCAGGAAGGCGGGGGACTATTTATTTATTTTTTTGTTAATTTCTTTCAACATATCTGGTATTGGCGCAATTCAAAAGTAATTAAATGTATTCAACTTACATTACTTTGATATTGCGTCACTTTGATTACATGAAGTCAAGTCAAGTCAAATTTTTTGGTTTCGCCATTAATCAGAGGTAGTCTCAAAGGGCATTACAGTATTTTTTTAAACACTTGACTATCAAGTGTATCTGTGTATCCATTTAACAGTCAGTTGCACCCCCCACACAGGCGCGCAAAAAATGTCAGGCCACGAAAAATCGTTATATCAGGTTGGGAGGGGCACCATCTGACTTTTCAGTTTACGGCTCACAAAGGGCGAGCACGGGCTCTGGGAATACCCCATGCCTGTACTTGTGGTGAGTGTGTATGCATCCCAAGGGTCTGAGTCACATGGCTCAATGTATAGCGCAAGGGTCACCAATAGTCCCCGCAGGCAACAGGTAGCCCGTGAGCACGTGTTTCCTGGGGCCTCTTCAAAGGTTCACCAATGGTGGGAAATAGTGATTTCTGAGAAATGTTATGAAAGTGATCAGTTGAAAATGAAAAACTTTCAGAGATTTATTGAACCTAATCAAATTGATTCAAATTCTATTTTCACTTGGGTAAAATTTCATTAATTATTTTTCTTGTCTTGTCATTTATGTTGAGTTCTCAGTTTTTAGTCTTGTCTTTCAGGTTGTCATAGTTGTTTTTATTTTCTAGTAATTGTTACCTCTTTTTTCAGAAATTGTGCTTCCTGCGCACTTCTTTCTTGTTTCATGGTGACAAATTCACTCTGATTGTTGACAAGTTACAGCTTGTGTCCACTAGGTGTTACACCAGCATTGATATTGTCTTTGCTCTTCAATATTCCCTCATGATTATTTTCCACCATTTTTTAAAAATTACATTCCATATAAGTCCAAGGAGGGAAATTCATTTATTACTTTTTTTTGTCATTGGTAGATATAAACAGAATGGAGAAAGAAAACCCATGCACTAACCGGAACCTTTGGTGCCAGTGCTCCATAAAAGCAATTACGTTGTTATGTTTTCGGTGGTAGTTACTCAAGGGGAATTAATAAGGTGAAAAGGAACCTGCAGTACAACTTGATTTATTGCTTAAAACATAGAGGCAAAGTACCTCTCCATCTGTAACAATGAAGGTATTTGGAGCTAGAGTTAAAAGCAAGAAAAGGGTTCCTCTCATCTTCATAAAGAGACCACATTTAAACATACATTTAGACAACAGATTACTAAGTGCATAAATGACCCTGAGAACTTACTGCTGAGACTCTGCTGATGAGCACATAGAAGGCCACTGTATTAGTGCTTCATAAACAGATTATATCGAGCACATGATCAACTCCCTCCTCCGTTTGCACAAAAAGATGTTTGTTTCCATTTGAAAGCACAGATGGGGGCCTTGATTACATTGGAAGTTTGGCTACTCCATCTTCTAGCATTTGAAATGCAAGGAACAGACCCTGAAACATGTTAACAATTTTCCTGAAAGTAGGGATTCTTTTTCGTGAAAACATTTTATTCTGCCATTCAGTTCCATAGTTATTCGCCCAGCTGTTAGTGCCAACACTAGAGATGACATATTTGACAAGAACCTTCCACCTGCTGTGGATGGTGAACCGTCTCAGCCAAACGTTTCATCATGGACAAGCTTTAGTCACCTGATGGCTGTTAAGATGCTGAGTGGTCTTGCAAAGTCTTTGGGCCACCTTCAAATGTGCATGGCCGCAAAACATTAAACATGACATACTCAAGTCCATTTCCTGTTGGCCGACATGGGCAAACCCTAGAGTTTTTTTGCAACTCAATACCGCTGTACTGGAGCAACACTATCTAATAAAAACAAGCAGAGCCAGCACATGCGGGGGGAAATAGGTTGAAGACATGATTTAGTCTATATTTACGTGTGCAGATTCAGGTGAAAACATGAATGCATACAAGATGTGAACGCTGCAGTCCTAACAGGGTGCAACCATGATTGTGCCAGTAAAACACTGCCTTCCCAAGTTGAAAATGCACACTGCATTACTCACGATGGGCACAAAAATCCATTAGCTAAGCCCTCAGGCCAGCCTCTTGCGTTCCAGACCCCAGACATGAAGTCATTTGTTGATGACTTGGATGTCTGATGACACTGATGGCTGCCTAATACTTATCACCAGCTCCTCTCAGGGACTTAAGCCCTGTCGCCCTTGCCATGGTCTGTGCAATAACCTATCCCTGGTGACTTAAGGCAAGGAACAATATCGACAGTTTACTAGACAATGTACAGTAGGACTGACTTTGATCCACTTGCAGAACACCACAACAACATTTTATTTATAAAGCACTTTAAGAACAATCAGACCCAAAAACCACCGATCCGCATCACAGTACTGGTTTGAGGACCACAGACATATATTTAAAAAAAAAAAATATTCTGTGATGGAGAATATAAGCCTCAAATGTATGTTATGTCCATGGCAGGATTCTAATGGATGGTTGGGACTCCACAAAATATCAGTCGAACCATGAACCGGATCGAAGCGGACAAAAAGTGGGTCACTGCCCTGATGCTTTCAAATATAGCAACCACAAATTGCAAGATATTGAAAGTAATGTTAATTCTGAACATAACTTCTACGACAACAGTCACAGTGAATACAACTATTACAGTGAAGAACAGTTCAAAAGGAAATGTAATAACTGATCAATAATACATTCCAACAGCAGGAGTCTTCATTCAAACTTTTCCAGAATCACATACTGTTTAACACAAGTGTAGAAGAAAATCTCGGTAATAAGACATATCTGAAACGTGGCTTAACAAGGAGCAAATTTAACTGGTTCAGATCAAGCGATATGAACTATACTGTAGAACAGACAAAGGTTGGAGGAATCACATTATATATTGATATGAAATTCCAAAGTAAATCTGTCAAAAATATGTATATATTATATTTTACTATGGACATTGTGGAATATATCACAGCTGGAATAGAGATGGAAAAATCAAACCATTTTATAACAAGTGGCATGTAAAGAAAACCAGTTCTCACATGGACAAATTCACAGGAAAAATACACGAACTACACAAGAATAAAAACAACAGAAAAACAACCTGTATTTGTGGTGACTTTACAATTGATCTTGTTTAGCGTGAAGAACGCAATACGATCACGGATTTCATCAACTCAGTGTATATTATTGGTTTATACACCTTGATGACAAGACCAACAATAATAACCACTCAAAGTGCCACGCTGATAATATTTTCACCAATGTCTTTGCCAATAGAAGTGTAGAAAGCGGACTGTTACTGAACCATACAAGTGATCACCTGCCATTTTTTTTCAATCATACAGAATTGCACCAGAAACATTCACCCTCCAAAAACTATTAAAAGATTCAGATAAAAGATGCCATCAATTCACTTAAACAAGAATTAACAAAACAAAATTAGAATAACATTTACATGAAAGTTCCAGGTGTGATGTATGAGAAATTTCTGCATATAATAACAGATGTCGATAACAATAAATAAACAAAAATACGCGAAGAAACCATGGATAAATGAAGGAATATTGCAATCTTGCAAAAATAATATATTATATAAAGAGTTTCTATTTAAAAAAAAATACATTTAGGGCCTAAATTATGAATTTACTCAAACAATTAGAGACAACACTGAAAGTCATAATCAAAAAAGGGAATTTTATGGCATAATACCACAGTTAATCACAAATAAATGATGATGAATGAAAACTCATAAACACATTTACAATAGATCCCAAAACAGCAACTCCTGAAAACTGCAAGTAGAGAGCTGAGCATAATAAAGACCTGGTTTGACCAAAAGAAATTCGCACAAAATGCAATTAAACAAAATTCTTAATCTTTGGGAACAACAAAGCCAAATACCTTTTGAATAAAGCTTCACGACACACCCTCTACGGTACTCGCACACTCCATCACTAATTTTGAGAAAGTATGGGGCAACACTTCCAAAACAAAAACTCATCCCGTATTCATCTTGCAAAAAAAGCGCCATTTGTATCATCAATAAAAACCATTACAGAGAGCAATAAATTCAGTCTAATTTGAAATTCCTCAACTTCCATAATCTAATTGACTACAAAATTGCCTAACTCATGCACAAGGCAATGAACCAGCAGTTACTCGTTAGCATACAAGCAAATAAATATAATAGCAGAGGAAATCTCAAATAAAAAAACAAAAAAACTCTCTCTCGCTCTCTATCTGGGTATATATATATATATATATATATATATATAGAAATAGAATAGAATAGAAATAGAAATCCCTTTATTGTCATTGTACTCAAGTGTGCAACGAGATTAGAGAGCTCCCCTCTCCAGTGCAATACAACAATAATACAGACAAATATATAAATTAGATAAATAAATAAGACTGAATAGGGCATATAGAAACACATCACAATGCTGTTTTGCAAGGTTAGGGTGGTCTCGTGTGTGTGTGAGAGTTCAGTATGGAGATGGCTCTCGGAAAGAAACTGTTTCTCAGTCTATTGGTCCTTGATTTGATGCATCTGTAGCGCCTGCCAGAGGGCAACAGGTCGCACAGGTGTGAGTTTGGGTGGGTATTGTCCTTGACGATGTTGAGAGCCCTTCTGAGGCACCGGGCGGTGTAGATGTCCGACAGCGAGGGGAGAGGGCAGCCAATAATCCTTTGCGCTGTTTTGACTGTCCTCTGGAGCCTCACTCTGTCCGCCTCAGTGCAGCCTCTGTACCAGGTGGAGACACAGTACGTCAGCAGGCTCTCGATGGACGAGTGGTAGAAGGCCAGCAGCAGCTTCCTGTCCAGGTTGAATTTCCTGAGGACTCTCAGGAAGTGCAGACGTTGGCGGACCTTCTTTACCACTGCTGTGGTGTTGTGATATATATATATATATATATATATATATATATATATGGATTTTTTTTCATAGTATATATCCAACCATTATCTGAACCGCTTCTCCTCTCGAGGGTCGTGGGGGCTGCTGGAGCTGATCCCAGCTGTCTTCAGGCTTCGGGCAGTAGGCGAGGAACACCCTGAACTTGTTGCCAGTCACTCGCAAGGGCATACATAGACAGACAACCATCCGCGCTCACACTCATTCAAAGGGGCAATTTAGAGTGTCCAACCTGCCATGCATGTTTTTGTCAGGTTGAGTATGTGCGAAGATTGGAGGGAGGCTGGGGGCAGGGGATCAATTTGTGACTGCAGAGGTTGGCAAGGGGCGAGCAATAGACTCAGCCCTGGCCACAAACTTCTTTATAATAAATTACATTTCAGTTGTTTAGTTATATTAAAATGGCGTATCAACACATTAATCATAAACCTTGCCCAGATGTGCCGCAAGCCTAAGTTCATACATGAGGTCAGTAGTTTTTGAAAAAAAAATAGCACAAAACAACAAACTTTGGTGTTCATTTGAGAACCCCCCCAAAATTGTTATGTGCACCCCTGACTACAGACGGATTTTCAACAAGCCTGCTGGTGGGGGTCTCTCTGACGCCCATGTCACTGCAATGACTTTTTAGAGTTATTGTCCCACCCACCAGCGCCGCTTGACACACAATGTTAGTAAATGTAGAGAAACACTGAGGGTGCCTGTGAAATATTAATAACTGCATAGTCATTTTTCACTGGTCAGTCACTTTATCACTGCACGACTTCAGCTCGCTCTAGGGTGCCTAACTTAATGTCAAATGGATTATCAGAAGATGGACACTTAGCCGTATTTTGTCATACTGTCCGGTGTCCTCCATCCGCGACCTGAGCACCCTTCCATCCGTCCCTACGTCCTTATTCATGGAATAATAATTCCGTCCTTGCATTGCATTCCTGCCCCCCAAAAAAAGAAAATTGCATTATGAGAGGCTAACGGCAGAAGTTTCATAATTCATAAACATTAATTAACGCTCATTAGATGGTTAATTTCCTATTCAGATATTCACATCCATTTACTGTAATTTACGGACACTAAAACACACCTGATTAAAAACCACAACAGCTAAATTTCGCTATAAAAACAGATTTGTACACACTGGTCTCCACATTATTAAATGAGCGGGAATTATCTGAACACCGGGAAACACTTTTAACCCCCCAAACAATGCTGAGCAGTTGCAGAGGGTATAGAAGTGTTTGATTAACCTAATATGCATGTCATTGATTGAGTAACGTTCATTCAGTCTCATTTATGTTTGAAGTCGTTGGTTCTCTTATTACAGTCCGATTATTGTTGTCACTTAAAGGAACCAACAACTTCAAATGCCATGCACATCCTTTGAATACAGGAGGAAACCGGAGTACCCAGAGAAAACCCACGCAGGTATGGAGACTTGCAAACTCCACACGGCTAGGCTGGCTAGTGGGCTAACTGAGCAGGTGGGCACAGGCCTCCCTTTGGCTTTGCTCGAAAGGCGTGAGAAATACCACGCTTGTCGGAAGGCTTGGTACAGATTTTGTGGCATTCCACATCAGTCGGCACGGGCGGGTTAGAAGGGGATGCCAACACAGGGCGACTCGCTGATGGGGAAGTGGGTGGTTATGACGTGCTCGCTCGCTCGAGGCCTTTAAAAATCTATATTTAAAACATATGAAACAGCTTTTGAATTGGACATAATTATGGTCTACAAGTCATCATAATGTTGTGGCTGGTTAGTACATGCGGAATACGAGCATTTTCTAACATAGGCAAGTTCAGCTACTTCTCCATGCATGCATGAGATAAAATATTCTCCTGAAATAAAAAGAAGACTCAACGAAAACAATAAAATTGTAAAATATGGGACTTCCATACTTTTGTGGCCGGAAATATGAAAGCAGTCTGAAACAGCAGCTGTCTTAGTTCTTTACAACAGCAATAATGACTTCAGTTATAGTATATTCAGTGTTTCACACACCCTGTTAATACATAGGCGGGCTACCCAATAAACAGACAGCCGCCCAATAAGTTTAAGCGAATTTAATAAAAATCTATATTTTTTAAAGTTCGCCCCCCCCCAGTAAAAAAAACAAAAACGGCTGAAGATACCACATGCTATGTTAGTTCGACGTCACTGCAGTCTGGTTGATAACTCTGCGGCTCGTAACAAAAATGTGACGAATTGGCCAGTCTGTGCAGATTAAAACAATCACTAGACATCACTATTGCTCTCTCTCGTTACTCTGTCAAGCAAAAGTTTCTCCCTGTTCTGAATAACATTCCATGCAGCCAACCATGATTTTCATTGCTTAACTTTTTTCTCTGTAGGGTAAGCAAACCCTTTAAAGTCAACAGATGATCACATGACTTTTTCTCAAGACGCCGAGCCAAGTCCCGGCTCACGAAGTTTCCATTCAAACCTCTGTCAAAAGTACAAAATCTCAACTATATAACATGTTTGAATGTCCTCTATAGGCCAACTTAAACCATATTTTAGACAAGTTGATCACGCCACACTTTTCATGATAATTTCTCTCACGTTCGATGAAGAGCTTGTGGTAGCCTTTCTGCTACATGGTCATTCAAATTCTGCCCCCAGCCTCATTGCACTTCATGCTTGTAAAGCACTTTGTGTTCTGGGATTCATCTCAAACAACATGGTGTTATGTGTTTTAAGGCTAAGTATGTTTGTTTTTCGCTGTCCCCATCCAGTTTTTTTCTCTTCCGATCCAATGACAGGATTCTTTTATTATAATTTTTTTTTTTATTTGAACACAAAATAATTGCAAGGAATGTGGGGTCACAGAGTAATGTGGTAACCATTTTTACTCTGAAAATTCACTAGAATATGAAACATAACATAACAACAAGAAATGTGCCCCACCAACGCCGGCGTCCACCCACCCGAATTGAGTTCAAATATGCGGCAAACATAATAATGTATGATAATGTAAAACGAAAGGTTAGTCTGATCATAAAAGACAACCCCTGCTTCAGAGTCAGACCTTAACAAATGTCACACCACATGATTCGTATGCACGTCATTGAACAAAACCTTCATTGTCTTGATGTTATGGCATAAGTGTGGACAACACAGATATTGGATGTCATTGGCAACAAAGAGTTCATTGTAGTGGAGCAGGTAAATGTGGATTTTGGGTTGTTGTGATGCAAGTATGATATTTGGCATAAGTGTGCCTTAATCGTCACTTTTTCAGAAAAAAAAAGTGCTGGCTACCAAAAAATTCAATAGAACAGCCATTTTTCAAGATGCTGGCATAAGTTATATCATTTTGCTCATAAAATATGGTGCAAATTGTTTGAAAAGCATAGCATTTGACGAGAGTGTTTCTTACAGGTCACCCTATCAGGAAAATTTGTTAGAAAAAAAAAAAGAAAAAGAAAATGTCAATGTGCCAGCCTTAAATGAACCTGTTGTGGCTTTGCTTTGATAGCAATGACCAATTTGATTAAATCCGATTGATGAATTGACATAATAATACTGAATTTAAGGCAGAATTATTCCATTATCCTTAGTTTCACTGTGAACTACTTTCACTGGCATGATATAGTGCTCATTCACCACAATGGAATATCCATCATGTTTCCTCTCCTCAGCCACATCTTCTTCCCCAGGCATTGCCAGGCGAACCAGGAGACAGTCTCGCTAGCGTGTGCAGAGCAGGGTTATTATAGATTTGGATTTTTCATTTTAGTTTCGCTTTTATTTATTTTATTATTTCAAATTCAGTTAGTTTTAATTAGTTTTCCGAATAAATTTGTTAGTTTCTATTAATTTTAGTGTTGGGAAAATGCTTAGTTTTAGTTTAGTTTTTTTTATTTTGTATATAGTATCCAATCAACCTACCATGCATGTTTTTGGAATGTGGGAGGAAACCGAAGTACCCGAGAAAAACCCATGTAGGAACGGGGAGAGCATGCAAACTCCATATAGGAAGTATGTAGGGAGTATGTCCAACGGACCCGCAAATCCAATGATACGACTCCAAAATCAATCAGCAAACTGTGGCTTAGGGTGTCCTGGTGTCAAGACACCCTTATGATTGAACATGGGGTTTGTTTGTGGACAATCCATTATGAGCAAAGACGCTCAAAACAGAACACCACTGCGGTTCAGATCGGAGGGGGCCGCGTTCCTCCCAATCATGTCCTACCTGGTCTCATTGTCATTGCCCTCGTGAGCATTGAAGTCCCCCAGGGGGTGCGCTCTCCAGCATACACTTCAAGGACTCCAAAAATGGTGCTGTTTCGTGCAAAAGCACAGACAAAAGTTAGGACCTGTCCCGCCACCATAGCGCAGAGGGAGGCTTCTTTAATGTACAGGTGCCAAGCCGGGGGCGCAATAAGTATGCCCACACCTGCTTGGCGCCGCTCACCCTGGAAAACTCCAGAGTGTAGGAGTTTTCAACCCTTCTCAAGAGGACTGCTACAAGAGCACACGCTTTGTGTGGAGGTAAGACAAACTATATCTAATTGGAACTTCGCTGCCGCGCACACCAGCTCAGGCTCCTTGACTGCCAGAAAGGTGACATTCCATGCCCCAAGAGCTAGTTTCTGTAGCCGGGGATCGGAGCGCCAAGGTCCCCCGTCTCTTGCTGCCACCCGGCTCAAAGGGCACCCGCCCACAGGTGGTGAGCCCATGGGAAGTTGGACCCAAGTTGTCTTTTCGGGCTGAGCCCCATGGGAGCAGGCCCGGCCAACAGGCAATTGCAAACAAGCCCCACCTCTTGGCCTAGCTCCAGAGGAGGGCCCTGGTGACCCGCCTCAGGACAAGGGAAAACAAGGTCCAATTATTTTATTTTTCGAAAGGGGTCTTGTGAGCCGTGCTTTTACTGGAACCTCACCTCGGACTTGTTTGCCACGGGTGATCCTAATGGGGGCAAAAATCCTCAGACAACTTACCTCCTAGGATCATTGGGACATGAAAACCCCTCCACCATAATAAGGTGACTGATCATGGAGGGGTGAGAGAATCACATCATGCTTATTATAAATAGATGCAAAAAATTAAGAAAACTCTCATAAACCGATGTGCTGTTTAGGAGGTCTATACACTTTTATGCGTAAAATTGGGGGGCTGTTGAAAACTATGGCATGGTATTCAAAATTGGAATTTTGGTTAAAAAAAATGGGTTAGTGGGTCTTTTCCTGTCTTTATCAGAAAACTGTGATCTGTGATGTAGAGCCAGAAGTTTGCTGTGTCTAGTAATGTTTTTTTATTGTTGTTTCTTTTGACTCTGTTTGTAATTCCAACGGAGTAACGGGTTATTAAAAAGGTGGACATTGTAAATATTAGCATGCACTCTTGGTAAAGGCCTTGTATGTAGGTGTAATGAGATTATTATTGCTACACCCAAGGTCTGTTTGACATGTTCCCTCAGCGCACTTTGTGTCAGCAGGATTATCTCATATGACTTCTGCTTCCTTGCGAAAAGTTCCAACCATACTTCATTTGCTTGCAGTAGAAACAGTTGACCGGCCATACATCAGAATTATGAATCATTCTTGTAGATCAGACTTTGAAATATGAGACTAAAAACTGAATTTAGTGAAAGTAGTTGAGCTTGATAGCAAACATTCTATCTCTGCCAACTAATTCTTTTCCCTTTGACATTGAACCATAATAGCACATACAGAAAATACATGCGCGAATAGTATGCCATTGTTTTTTCTTCTGGTCCCAAACAGGATAAAAGGTTGTTAATGATGATCCATCAATTAGCTGTAATCATGAGTGATGTATCTTGTATTTGACTCTTGTGGCATTTGGACATTCCCAGGTATGTGCCTCTTCATGGATGCAAGGAGACAATTCTTCTAGTTTAACATCTGGATGGCTGGAGCCTGTTAGAGCATATTCAGTTGGAGCTCTACCTCATTGACACCCCAGCATTATTAACAGTCCATTTTGTTTTACAAGAGGGATTTTCATTGAATGTTTTTCCATATTGCAAAAAAAAAAAAAAATGGCCACCATATAGAATTTTTTTGCCAGCACTTTTTTCACCCGAAAAACTAACCTAATAGGAACACTGCAGTCACGTTTCATTATCACAATTTGGAAAATTATTTTCAGCTAAAGCATACTAGAAGCCATCTTGGAAATGTCATAATAGCACTTTTGTTGAAAGTGACCCACAAGGAACATTCCTGCCAATTTTCTTGTACCAAATGCCATGCTTGTATGTATGTATGAAGGCAATCCCCCTCTGTCCACGTTTTAAACCCGTTTGAAGACACATTTTTATTCTTTAGCTTTCGACTCAACATGAGACTGTTCTGCTGTTCTTCTAGTCGCTATTGTTAGTCTTTTAATTTGTGAGCTAATTTATTTTAATTTATATTGCACCACATGGAAAGCGCTTTGTTACAGGTCCGGCTGTTGTGAAATGAATGTCTTATTGTATTGGATTGGACTGTATCATAATTTGCACCATGGTTTGCCTAATCTGCTCCACTATCGGAACATTTGAATATGTCAGGTTACATAAGAAAAAAGGTGCATGTGCTGTCTGATGCTATTCACACTTAAATAATGTTCCCTTTAATGATTTCTCATCATTCCAGTCATTTTTTTCTTTCCGCTGGTCCTCATTGGGTCACGGTTGAGGCGAAGACAGGGTACACCTTGGACTGGTTTGCACAGCTCATTTGATTATCCATCTATTCATCTATCCATTATCCAAACGGCTAAATCGCACAAGGGTCGCAGACATGCAGGAGCCAATGCTAATTTGATTAGAATTAACCAAATTTGTCAATTGATATTAGAATCTTTCATAATCCCCTCTACATGGAGAGTAAGAAAATTCATACTGATGTCAAGAACAGTATTTTGTTAAAATGCATTCTTTAACCAGCCTGAGAAAAGCAGTCAGGCTTGCATATAATTTTTCTCTTTACTGACCAAAATATCACAGTTTCTCTCTGAAGGTTTGAATGTCACACAGCTTTTCATAGTCTGGCCGCACATTCGAACGCTAGACCGGCACAGTGGCCCAATGCTATTTGCAAGAGATAAGGACCCAACCACAAAAAGTACATTTCAACAAAGTATTGACACTCCCCTACAAATAACTACAATGCCTGTTTGACGTCTTTAACCGTCAATGGCAGTAAATGAGTTAATAGTCAAATAATAAACTTACCAAAAACAATATAACCGAAATCTCTTGCTCAAACAGGTTGAAAACGAGCACAGATATTACGTAGATAGTTGCTATTGATGTTTGGCATCCTGCCGCTTCTGCCGGTACCCCGGTGAGACGGTGACTTGACGCGTCGTGTGGCTAGCAGACGACTCCACAGTTAGCCGAACTCTACTGACTTGAGGCTCACCTCACTCTTTGGCAGTTTTAATATATTCACATCAGCAGCAACATAATTGAAGCTTTTTTGTCAGATTATTATTTCCATGAATGGGCAGACAACAACTGTGTGCTAATAAATTCCATCATTGAAAGAACAAACGCCACGACACTGCACTGTGTTGCTGTAGCATCAGTCTCGCAGGACGTCTAATCTGTCCAACATTATCCAGGACAAGTTGAATAAGAATAAAAATGTTGTTTTATTTTCCATCTTGGTGTTATTTTGTAAGTTTTCGATTAGCAATAATGACTAGCATATTTCTATTTTGTACAATATCATTCCAATGCATTGTAAATATTATTGTGATGAACCTTTTAACTATGAATTTGTTTTCATTAAAAGAGCTTTCCTGTAATTCCATTTTGATGCTTGAGTGTTTCATGAAAATTTTCAGGGTTTATGACAATGTGACTGGAGTGGTGGAGTCACAAGTAGTGATTTTGACATAAAAATGTTTTTTGAACGGGTAATTATTGGATTAATCGGTTTCAGTCTCAATGATTGTAAGTCAAAACATCATTGTAAATGCATTGCATTTTAATAGAGAGTACTAATTGGTGGGATGAACTATCATCCAGCATTGTCAAATTAATTATAAGCCATTGTATGATTTATTAGTGGCTTGATTTTGTTAATTGAAAAGGAATACTTGTCATCTGAATTATTAACATAGGAAATAATTTCAATATAAGTATTTGCATTGAAGTAGTGCAAGGCATGTTTGTATTTTGTGAATGCTGGTGAGCTTCTTGCATTAGGGCATTGATAATCAGGAATATAGATCATGAGGTGCGCAATCATTGGGGCCACCCACTCTACCAGGCCTGTCCGAGGCTGGAGGAATTCAATGATGAAAGCAACATTGAGATATTCAAGTTTAGGCTTTGCTTGTTCATATATATATATATATATATATATATATATATATATATATATATATATATATGTACTGTGCTGAGTATTTTTGCTGTAACTCGCCGGGGCAGTATCTGCTTTCTCTCAAATCCTCTGACATTCCCGGCAGCACTGCAACGTTCACATCAAAAGTGGAACCCCACATGGTAGATCTATTTGACAGTATTGGATGGAAACTACACAGATTCATTCTTTCAGGATGAAACGCTGCAGATGCAGCTTAGCTGGGTGTGAATATCATTGTGCAGAGTAGTCGTCCGTTAACACACATATGATGTTGTGTTTGATGTACAGGGCGGCCAGTTATATTTTTTAAAACATTTTTAAGTCATTGAATGTACATGAAAAATAATGAAGTTATCAAATTGATTATAGATGGAATATTAACATTTCACTGCTGCAAATGGCGACATATGTGAAGTACTCCTTTAATTTTTCTAATGCTACTTAAATGCGTTACATATGAATTTATTCTCTTTTTATAAAACGTAAAATTTTATTTTTCAATAAGCAGCCATTATGTAGCCCTTGTATAATGTTGTTGAAATTAGGAAATGAAAACAGAAAAAAAGAAAAGAACTGAATTAAAATATACTCAGTTATATTAAAACGATAAACCATGCCCAGATGTGCTGCACGTCTTTAAGTTCTGCATGAGGGAAAAAAATTACCAAACAACAACCTCTGGTCAGACATTCCCAGTGAGTGAGGTGTCAAAATGCTGTTGAAAGAGGCGATAAAGAGCATAAAAAGAGTCTGGTTGTTAGGTCTTAATGGTTTGAGTTCCTGAATTTATTTTTTTTCCAGCAAGAAGAAAACAATTCGCGCCTTCACCCCACCACCCACTCTCCGCCACAACTCTAAATGATAGCATTTTCATTGCGAAACAAACCTACACTGTAAAGTGAATACTCGCTGCGCACAATGGGCAATGAGAGTACCACTGCCAAGTACTGGAGTGGATGTGCAATTACACGTCATTGTACGCAGAAAAAAAGCATCTTCCCCAGGGTCACACGCGCCCCCCCCTCAGCATTGCCCCGCGGCCCCCCAGGGGGGCCCGCCCCACTATTTGAGAAGCACTGGCGTAACTGCACGTACTGATTTATTTGATCTAGGTTACTGTTTGTCCATTTATATTTCAAACCTCTTATACCATATATCTCTATATTCTCCATTAATATATTGCAATCTATGGTGTCAAAAGCTTTTTTTTTTTTTTAAATGAACAAAAATCCCAACGGTAAATAATTTTTTATCAATGCCAGCAGCATTTTTCCCGCAAGTTCCATAATTGCCATAGAATAAGTTATTTTTTCTCTGAAACCATATTGGTTGTCGCTCAAAAGATTGTGCTTTTCGATGAAGTTACAGAGGCTGTGTGAAACAAGTTTTTCTTGAATATTTGAGACCAGTGGCTGCAGTGATATTGGGCTGTACTTTGTGAATAGATCTTTATCTCCACTTTTGTGTATCGTAATAACTTTTGCCGTGGAGGACAGGTTACAAATTGGTGTCTGGTTGCACTGTGTTCTATAATGTGTTTTATTAAAATCATATAAATTTTAAAACAGTCAGTGGATTTTTATTTAAGTTTTTATTGTTTTTACAACATTTTACATTTATATCTCTATCGTTTACTGCACTAAGGAACATAGTATGGAAATGATTCTAACTTTATTTTATTTAATATTTGTTTATTAGATCAGGAATCCTTTGCTAGTGTACTTCCAACATGAATAAAAGGATTAATGATTTTCTTAGTGGCGGCACACTGGCCTTCTGGTTAGCACAATGGCCTCACGGTGCAGAGGTCATGAGTTCGTTTCCGGCTCTGGCCTTCCTGTGTGGAGTTTGCATGTTGTCCCTGTGCCTGCGTGGGTTTTCTCCGGGTACTCCCGGTTTCCTCCCACATTCCAAAAACATGCATGGTCAGTTGATTGGACACTCTAAGTTGGCCCTAGGTATGAGTGTGAGCGGATAGTTGTTCTGACGTAGGTCTGGCTCTTTGCCTGTGCGATGAGCTCGTTCACCTCACATTTTTTTCATGCAGCTGTAATTTTTCTTTGAAAATTTTCAATACTTTGTTTTAAATGTCTTCCAATGCTTCACCTGGTCCTTCCAATACTCCATCCATGACCAAGTATTTCCTCTTCGTCTGGCCCTCCTCCTATTTTTTTCAGTTCTAGTTACATTTATCGTAATGTCATCAACATCTTTCTGTGTAAATGGTACACAGACTTTTACTTGCTGTAATTCCTTTGTGATATTACCCAGTCTTTTATTACTTGAGTCCATTATCATTTTGACAAATCCTTTGAAGTTGTCCTGTTGTTGGTTCAGGAGCGCCGTGAACAGGTGTTGTTGAAGTAGTTCATTTACCTTTGTAGAAGTCATGTATTCATCCTCAAGCTTTAGTTCTGGCTATTGTTTTGGTGGCATATTTTGGATGAAGTGCCAGTAACACCAGTGGTGGTGCTGGCAGCTGGTGGTGGGGATAGAAGCTAATGCCAGACGCAGTGGGTCCATCCACACTTGCATTCTACCTGTAAACCGGACTTTTGCTGGTTTCTTGCCAGTAGCTTCTCCGACTGGAACCCACAAATGACCCGCCCCGGCTGCTATTTCGGGCAGCATCGACGTCGTTCACCAACTATGAAAAATGAAATCATTTTTGTACATACACATTTTATAGATACAGTGTTCCATGTTGTAAAAATATTAGGGAAACTGAAGCTCCGGCCGGGGTGGGCAAACTTTTTGATTGGCGGGCCGCAATGGGTTCTAAAATTTGACAGAGGGGCAGGACCAGGAGCAGATGGATGGAGTGTTTTGGTAACCTCATCTCATCAGACAAAAAAAAAATCATTTAATTTGAAATAAAAGTGAACAAAAGCATTACAACAAAATATATGTCTTTGAAACACCACAGTATTTAGGAAATAAAACATTAACAAGGTTTATTCATTTAATTTTAAAAGTTCGGCGGGCCGGATTAAAACGTTTAATGGGCCGCATGTGGCCCCTGGGCCGTAGTTTGCCCACACCTGATCGACGGTAATGAAAAATAATTGCATGTATATGAAGTGAATTTGATTGCTTATTTGACTCCAAACTGCTACATGTAGAATGAAATGAAAATTTCCCCACAACTGTGGCTGTCAAAAGTGCCATACTATGCTGCTTTTGGATGTAATTTTCAATCAAAGTGGAATATAGAAAGTGAGGTAAGCCTCCAGAGCTTTCCTAAAGAAAGGAAGTTTAGAAAACAGTGGGAGGGGGCGGTTGGAAGTTTCCGTCTGGCCAAAAACTCGCAGCTGTGCTCTCGAGAGTGCTCACTGTTGTGTCTAGCTATAAATGTCAGTTAAAATCAAATACAATGCCTCCCATATTTCCAAAATAGGAGCATCAACGCCCGCAACATGAAACATGGTGGTTTGCATTATATGTTACCATTAACCTTGTGGACTTTTATGAGGTGATATTAAATGGCAGGGTGACAAATACGTAGCTGAATCCAAACATGTGTAGATCTTATTTGGAAAACTGTGTAAGCGACAGTCTTGTCTTCTCAAAGTGACGTTTTATCATAATCTCCCATTTATTGATAACAAGAGCTTGTGAACATATGGGAAGGTATACTATATGAAATGTGTTAGAAAAAAGAGAAATAAAATGAAATGTATGCCCCATGACAAACAAGGGTTGACTTGTATTCAGACTCTTGGACAGACAGATTCTATATACGTAGACAGTTCAAGTCTGCTTGAGCATAATAACTGGTGTATCTTAACGTTTGTGCCTGCGTAGGCCTTGCTTTAGCGTTTTTGGAAATTTGGCATATTGCTCTGTTTTCTTTTCCACGTCATGGCAGACTTCACAATTTTGTCGGCCAAACTTTGGACCTGCTGAAACCAGGTCTACGTTTTGGAGGCCTTTACTTTGCGCACATCAATCTCCTGCATGGCCCCAGCAAATCAGGTTCTGCTTCTGCGACGCTTGCTCACCAATAGTAATAATAATTAGGGGTGTCCTGATCCGATATTTGTATTGGATATCGGCCCAAAAAATCTGTATCGGATTTTAACTGACTATATCCAAAATCTCCCATATTAGCAGTCAGAGACAAGCAGTCCAATCAAGAATCCGTTCCAGATCTTGTATCCAGCAGCGTCCGATGCTATGCACGTGATCAAATCAACTAGTCATGTAAAAGGGCTAAAGATGTCGGCGGGGAAGTTTAGGGTAATTATTATTTTTATTTTTTTTTTAAATTTACCCGAGCATGCACTCCTGTTTTTTTTTTTTCCGTAGTGCAGGGTCGCCTCAGTCGTCACCCACGCGATGGTTGTGGGCCCATCTCGGGGGTGGAGGCTTCAGGCGGCTGGAACTGAAAACTTCTTGCACTCCATGACCCAGGTGAGGTTAAGTGCATCAGAAAATGGACTGATACATAGCAAAGACTGTTGTTTCTTTCATAATCCATCCATTATCTGTGCCGCTTGTCCTCACAAAGGTTGCGGGGGTTGCTGGAGCCTACCCCAGCTGTCTTCGGGCAGTAAGCGGGGTACACCCTGAACTGGTTGCCGGCCAATCACAGGGAACACATAGACAAATAACTATCCACGCTCACACTCATGTGTGTCCGATCAATCTGCCATGCTTGTTTTAGGAATGTGGGAGGAAACTGGAGTACCCCGAAAAAACCCACAAAGGCATGGGGAGAACATGCAAACTCCACACAGGAAGGCCAGAGCCGGAATCAAACACGCGACCTCTGCACTGTGAGGCCATTGTGGGAACCAGTCGTCCACTGTGTCGCCCTCTTTCATCCTAGTCATTAATAATTTGAATAACAGCCATGGCTCACTGGAAGTGCATCGAAGGTGAGTGATATTTTAAATCATGTACTTCCTTGAGAATATCTTCACTTGGAAATGACCATCAGCAATCAAATAGGGTGCTGCATTCATTTCAAAATACGTGTGTGCGCTGGTATGTGCAAAAGTCACTTAAGCAAATAATTATGTGAGTGATTTGTTCTCTGAAGCATTAATATTAAATATAAAGTAAAACACTCCCAGGCGCGGTCCTGCTGTAATGTTCTTCACAGAATTTTATAAATAGGAAAACTAACATACAATTTTAAGGAAGGTGGAATTTCTGCAAGTTGGCAGCTTTATTAACTTTAGTGCTGGAACAACCAAGTAAAAAGTTGGTTCCTCTAGTTTAAATCCTGTACAAAAACCATCAAGAGCTCTGTTTTGATTTATTTTGCACATATTTTATTCTAGTGCAGAACATTGTCATGTTTGAGGTTGAATTCATGTAACCCAAACGTTTGGAACAAATGGGTCATATTTTATCAAACCTACCATTGCTGATTGTTGTTCTTAAATTTAATAGAACAACTTGATCAAGGCTCTTCTTATAATTCATACTAAAAAATGGATAAAGCATGTATCATTCCTGCTAATATCTAATAGGACGATAGCGGCGTCAGCTTCTCCTCTAGCTGCAATATCGGTTTTGTATCTGAAGTGAAAAGAGTTGTATCGGGATTCGGGACACCCCCTAAAAATTATACATTCAATAAATTGATTTCCACAATGATTCAGAGAGTACTTTGTATGCTGTTGTCATATTTATGAATGAAATACAACGCCATCCAAGACACAAATCCGCTGATGTTACACCACCTGCACCACCATTAAGACCTCCTTCCAGCAGCCATAACATTTTGTCTACCTTTAACCTCCGCGGGCGGCACGATGGGCGACTGGTTAGCACAATGGCCTCACAGTGAAAGACAGCATCGGTCTTGGGTTCAATCCCAGCTCCGGCCTTCCTGTGTGGAGTTTGCATGTTCTCCCCGTGCCTGCGTGGGCTTCCTCCAGGTACTCCGGTTTCCTCCCACATTCCAAAAACATGCATGTCAGGCCGATTGAACACTCCAAATTGCCCCTAGGTATGAGTGTGAGCACGGATGGTTGTTCGTCTCTGTGTGCCCTGCAATTGACTGACAACCAGTTCAGGGTGTCCCCAGCCTACTGCCCGGAGATAGCTGGGATAGGCTCCAGCGCCCCCCGCAACCCTAATGAGGAGAAGCGGTATAGAAAATGGATGGATGGATTTAACCACCGGCAGCAATTTGTCAGGTGCGCCAGGGGCATGTAAAAGAGAACGCCCTAATTTGGCCAGAATTTTCGGCAGTCTGCCAAATTCCCAAACAGCTAAAGGTGGTTTGCACATGGACAAAAATCAAGATGTGGCAGTTTTTCCGCCCGAGTGCATGTACACTTCTTGGCTCGTTATTGTACATCGTGCTGAAGGTTCCTCCAATTTGTTTGTTTGCATTTTTTCTTTAAATCGGCAGACAAAATGTGTCAGAAGACATCTGATTCCATTCTGCTGACATCTTATGTTACATCATCAAAGGAAGTCAGTGAACAATTCCCAAAGGTTGTGCCTGGGGTGGTTGTTGCTGATGTCACTAAGTTGTTTTTGTGCCTTTGTAACAGCTCTCATAGTGTTTCAACTGCTGAAGTTTTCCTTGATCTACCAGTGGTTTCCAAACATATTTGTATCCTCAGGCTGTGAGATTGCTGAACACTGTTCCCCCTCTTCTTCCCCTCTCGATTACCACATTCACCAGGACAATAATGCTGCACCATAATACCAGCTTCATGAATTTGACAATATCTCCTTGCCAGGAACTTTATTTTTGATATAACCTCTGGTGCTGCTTTAACTGTAATGATGCGCTCATGTCATATAGATGTTTACACGGGGTTACTTCTGGGGGGTTGTGTTTTATGCACCAGCGGCACTTTACATCAAATAGTGTTGAAGCTCTAAACCAGGTGTGGGCAAACAACGGCCCAGGGGCCACATGCGGCCCGTTAAATGTTTTAATCCGGCCCGCCAAAAGAATCAATCAATCCATCCTTCCATTACCCAAGCCTCACGAGGGTCGCAGGGGTGCTGGAGCCTTTCCCACATGTCTTTGGGCAGAAGGCGGGTACACCCCAAACTAGTTGCCAGCCTATCTCAAGGTACACAAAGACAAACAACCATCCGTGCTCTCAAACACAGTTGTGAGTGTCCAATCAACCTACGATGCATGTTTTGGGAATTTGGGAGGAAACCCGAGAAAACCTACGCAGGCACTGGGAGAACATGCAAACTCCACACGGGAAGGCCGGAATCAAATTCACAACCTCTGCACTGTGAGGCTATTGTGCTAACCAGTAGTCCACCGTGTTGCTGAATAACTCATTTATACAAATTAATTAATGCTTGCCTCAAAAACAGGAGATAAAGATGCTTTCTGCGATTTGGCCATTCTCGTATCAGGATACAATGGTGGACTATGACTGGTTCAGTTCATTATATTCACATAAAACAGTGTCTTGTGTTTGGTTGTAAAATGGTGTTTAAGAAGTGATGTTTCACGCATTTAAGAAATTCGATGTAGTTTATGTCACTTTCTCTCATTGGTTAATGCCATTCGCAGCTGCTACCAAAGTCGCTCTGTAATGAAGCCAGCCTCTATTGGTGGTTAGGGTGATCCAAATGTTAACAACATCAATATTGATCCATATGAGATTTTTGTCATTCTATCTAGCTGGTTTTGTTATTTTATCAAAGCGGCAACTTAGATAACTGCGTCTGTGCGTACTCCATGCCTTTAACTCACAGGCGGACATTTCGCTCGACCTCTTTATGTTGTGCAGTATTGTGACTCAGCGGAAATGCAGCACACAGGTAAACAAAAAGGAAGGCTCGTATACGTACATGCATACATAAGCAGCGCAGAGAGGACGAAGAGCACCGTGTGTTTTTCAAGTAGAATATTATTCAGTGGCAGTTAGTATAAAAGGGCTAGACTACTAAACAACATATTTCCTGAACTTCACAATTGCTTTTTCTCCTCAGAAGGAGCTCTCTAGCTTTCGTGTTGGTTAGACCTGTAACAAGTATGAATATGTATACACATTTAATGTTTTTTTTTTTTTGTTTTGTTTTTTTTTTTAGAATTAGAAATCCCTTTATTGTCATTGTACTCAAGTGTGCAACGAGATTAGAGGGCTCCCCTCTCCAGTGCAATACAACAATAATACAGACAAATATATAAATTAGATAAATAAATAAGAGAGTGCAATGGAATTTAGTACTGAATAGTTTAAATGAACACAACCATCATTCTCATGTTGACAAGCAAAATGGGTAGATCAAAGAAAAGGTGCTCTTTAGAGATGAATATCAGATACAGCTGTAAATATCTGGAAATAAAAGCTGAAATGTTGATACATTGCATTACATTGCTATTTTGATGTTGAGCCGTATTTACTTCCCAAGGATGATGTTGATTGACTTCAGATAGTTTTTCTTTGACAGTATGAAACACATTGTTTTGACAAGCACTCATTAGATTGATGAATATTCAGGACATCTTAATAGTCGAGGGAAATTCTGAAAGCTGTCATTTCACAAACGAAATTATCACAGGAGGGCATTCCGTCAGTGCTGACACTAGGTACGTTCGTCCTTCACTGACAGACTTCGGTTTGTTGACAAATGACAGGAACCTTAAAAAAACTGACAGTTAGCGGCGATGGAAAAGGGTTTTTGTCACTCACCGGAATCATCACTAACCTGGTCAGTACCGAGAGACCTTCTCAGTCCGTCAGCGTTCATGTTTTATGACGAGTGACTGAAACACGCACTGTTGGTGACGTTGGCCCAAATTGTGCGCGCTAACCAAGCTGCAGCCAGTCATACACGTATGTTCAGGACTTGCCCGTCTCAATATTGTTTTTGGGTGAAGGAAGGTATTTCATTCAAGAGTGGGGCTCACTAGTCAAATCAGATGCTTTGTTTACATTTGGAACAGCACCACTAAAATTAATCAGGACAGGATAGTGACTGTTCCTATTTAGAGGGAAATCATCAGCTCCTCCATCCCATGCTCTGTGAATCAAATCAATCCTGCACTATTTATATATGGAGAAGACGTGATGTACATTTAGGAACTCAGTGATTGCATTGTCGATAGACGTAGAAGTGTTCTCTCGTGTTAGGAAATTGAATTTCATCAGAAATCAGAAATCCCTTTATTGTCATTGTACTCAAGTGTGCAACGGGATTAGAGAGCTCCCCTCTCCAGTGCAATACAACAATAATTCAGATAAATATATAAATTAGATAAATAAGAGAATAGTTAGTGCAATGGAAAATAATACTGGATAGGATATATAAAAACACATCACGTTGCCATTCTGCAAGGTAAGGGTGGTCGTGTGTGTGTGTGAGAGTTTAGAATGGAGATGGCTCTTAGAAAGAAACTGTTTCTCAGTCTATTAGTCCTTGATTTGATGCACCTGTAGCGCCTGCTAGAGGGCATCAGGTCGAACATGTAGATTAACTTGGCACAGTTATCTTAATGCCCGCTCTCTGTTGTTTGAATGTTTACAGCTTGCATATGGATTTGTAGTGAAGGTTTTTGTGCCCCGTAGTTCCTTAGTTGGGTTGAGCTGTCAGGGGTTACCCATCACTGTGGACCTATTCGATATTCTGTTATTTTGCATGGTAGCAGTACTTTTTCCCCCCCTTTACTTTTCTTGTGTACATGTTGTTAGGGATGCGCATCTTCCTTTTTGTCTTGTCACCAAGAGTGCTGTATTGATATTTTCTGCAGAATGTTGTTTTATCCTTTCTGACTGAAAAGCCCAACCAAAAATAAATGAATAAATAAAATACAAAGGTAAACTTGCGGTGGTCTGAAGAAAATTCATTGGGTTGGTGGTCAAAAACCAACAAGCAATTTAGAAGGAACAGGCAGAATGCTCCCACCTCCCCCCGTGTCATGTTCTGGTGGTATGATAGAAGGTTCTTGTGTCGCGGCGGAAGCCACAGCCGGTGGTGTGTTCTCCCGTTCATTGGCAGTGGGGGTTTTGGCTGAAGAAGAGGCGCTCTGGTTTTGTTAAAACCAACATTGGCAGAAAGACTGCAAAGACAGTCCAGAACTTCACTGAGGAGTTTGTCATGTGTGCTGAGAAGTGTACCATGAGCATGCCTGTTGAAGGGATTCAATGCCCCTTGGATCCATGTTTCGGGCCAGAACGTAATGTGAAATGTGAGGCTGGTGGTGTTTGGATCTAGAAGCGGACACTGATACAAAAGTAAAAAAAAAAAAACATTAAATAAAGGAACAAAGTTACAAAACGAGGCCCAGAAATGGCAGCTGCTGAGCGCTTAACACTTGAGGCTGTAAAAGAACAAAAAGAAGTCAGTCCAATCGGAAAGTGCTGAGAGAACCCGGGAATAAGCTCGAAAAAATACTAGGTTTATTAGAAGAAAATCACTGGGACACACTTCGAGTAATGTGATGAGATGTGTTCTACGTGCTGTCATCATGTTGTGTTGTTATGTTGGATTTTGTATGTAGGACCCCCTCTAAAATAAGGGTCGTAATAAATAATTAAATAAAAAATAAATACAAATATCAGGGTACAAATGAGGCTCTAAACCTAGGAAAGAAAAAAAATCAGACTGAATAAAAGACTTAGCCAGATGTTGTATACAACCAGTTTTCAGGATGTCACAAGATGTTTTGGCGAGGAGTGGAAGTCTGACACGACCCAATGGCCCAATCCCGATACTCAAACTTGTGCCCTTCAACTGCACATTCCTGTTTAGGGTGCGAGAGTTTGTGGATATTTCTGTGTGAAGAACTTTCAAATGTGCTGGCTCTGTAGACATAAAGCACAGACAGACACAGCCTCTGACTATGTAACGCGTCATTTGCAACGGATCCACGTCTACTTGGTTTTCTTCTGTCTCCTGCTGCGGTTAACAGTGATTCCGCTGCTGTCAGCAGCTCTGCAGTTTTTCGACCATCAACGTTCGAATGCAGCACAGTACATTTTCATTTTACCAGTAGCTTTATAGCTAACCTCAATATTTACAAGCAACGTCTTTAACCACTTTGTAAACCTGTTTTTCATCCCTGCGAAAACTTTCTCCTCCCTGTTTCCTTTGTGAGTTTGTGTCCCTGAGAGATTTTTTTTTTTTTTTGGTCTCTCCATCTTTAACTTCATGCCATCAGACGTTTCAAAAGGAAACCCTCATGCTCCAGCGAGAGGGCGCGCACTGTGCGTGGGATGAGTGGAGAGCAGGTGACGTTTTCGGAGTAGGGGTGCGCCTAATCTCTTTTGTGGCTCTGTTATTCATCATATCATTACAAAGGAACAAACAGCTGTTAAATGTTAAATACCACTCGATATAATTTTCCTCCCATCACTTTGGCACCCGTTCTACGTGCCGCATATGGTGCATACACCATTTCAGCGTCACTGCCAAAAGGTATACAAAACTCTTTGTTTCGGGGAGGAGTTTTCACTCACGACTCGTTGCACTGCGTTTGACATAGTAAGTACATTCTCGACACAGATTGTCGCAGATGACGACAGATGGACTGTGCCAGCGTGAAATAATGACGGAATGAAAACTGACATACTGATGTGCCCACCACTGGAAATAATGACATACTGACAAATAACACACCAGCAAAATTTATTGATGAGCCCTTCTCTGGAAATTATTACAACTACAACTACCAAGACTAAAGCCTACTACAAAGTAGAAACAGCTGGAGCACAATTATTGTTATATGTTCTCACATCTCAACTCAACTCAACGGTATTGATAAAGCACTTAAAGACAACCCCCGCTGTATGCAAAGTGCTGTACATGGAGAAAAAGTAAGTCAGACAAGAACAATAAAACACCTTAATAATGAAGACAGTAACATGCACAAAAAAAGGAAAACCAAAAAAAAAAAAAACAAGTCTCTTGCTGAGTCGAAAGCCAAAGAATAAAATTGAGTCTTAAGATGAGTTTTAAAGATGGGAAGCGAGGGGGTTTGCCTAACGTTTAGCGGAAGGTCATTCCAAATAGAGGAACCGGCAACGGAAAAGGCTTTCTTTTTTTATGTTTTTAATGGAGCCACTGAATCTAGTATAGCACAGCCGGATGGGTGAAACCAAGAGTTGAGTTTTTCCGTGTTTGAAGAGGGAACCCAAAGGCATCAACGAAACGACCATAAGTGAGAGGGTTGAAATGCCGGCGGCTGCACCGTGGAGCAGCAGATGTAGGCAGCACAGGAAAAGAAGACATAAAAAAAAAGAGTCATGTGATCCAAAATCACATTGTCCAAGACATTTAAGCTTGACACGAGTAAACCCTATGCAGGAACGAGTAAGTACTTGTTTATGTGTCGGGCTCGTCAAATATTGTACAAAGTTAAAAGAATCAATAAGGCGTCCTTCGCCTATGTTTTTTCTGGAGAAGAAACATGAAAATTTAAAAAGAGAGTGTATGATCATACTTGAGCCTGCTTTCACCAAGATTTGAAAATTTGTATTTGTATTTAGGAGGTCTGTAATTAGCAGCATAAAGCGCAGGGAAAGCACAGCATACTTAAAAGAGAGTGGCTTCAAAGGCCGTGATTGATGTGGTGAATATACACCGTGAACATTTCAAACTGTTTTTGATAATACCCACCGTTCCTCCACCAAGGCTTGAAGTTCTCGGTGAGTCCCAGAAGGCACAGTCAGGTGGCAACAATTCAATTCAAGTGTTATACTTACCAGTACATGTCCAAATCTCCATCAGACAGAAGAAATCCAGGTTATTGGAAAGGAAAAACGCCGTCAAGATACATGTTTCATTCGTCAATGATCGGGCATTTAACAATGCAATCCTTGTGGGGTCAACATAGTTTTTTTTTTTAAAAGTCTCTGCTCAACCTCAATCCTAATGAGGACAAACGTGATACAAAATGGCTGGTTGATTGTAATGACTTCTGAGCTACGTCGCTGTGTTTGCCGACACTAGGAGTGTGTGACTTTGTTAAAGGGCACTACTTAGGGCAACTTAGTTTCTTCTCCAAATGGTCATTGTGTTTGTTTCTACCATCACATGATACCTGGTCACAGTCTCCTCATTAGCGTTGTCTTCAACGACTTCCACTATCCATCACAAAGGGACACACACAGATAATTCCGATACTCACAATGGGCTGCTTGTTGCCATCATAGGGTGTATCGGAAGCCTCCTCTTCACATTTTGTTAGAGTGACTACGCTCCTGATCATGATGCTCGCATGACACTATGGGCCTATTTACTAAGATCCAAAATAATGGCCACTCAGTTCACTTTAAGATTGCTTAAGGCAAAGGTCCAGGATTGTTTTGCTTCCCTGGCTAGAGGGGGTTTGACCGGAGCTGAGAAAATAACTTTTATATATATTGTAGCGTCTTTGAAAGACACAATGTCAGACCATTTCGTTATCTTCTTGTTTATTTTTACAAACGGCTACTGTCGGCCGTAACCGACGCCAACTCAGAACAACCCATTCCGTCATCAATACACAGGGAGCGCACTCTCTCTCTTTCTCTCTTCCATCTGCTCTTCTCTTTCTCGCACACCCCTCGCGTCCAGTGAGTTAAAGTCGGAAACAACAAGACATCACCACAAGAACACAGATAACCCAATTCGTTGTACTATTTTAAATTATTAAACTAAATGCAGCAGAATGGTGATTGACTGGTTAGCACGTCGTCCTCACAGTATTGTTATCCGGTGTTGCAACCTAAACTCCGGCCTTCCTCTGTGGAGTTTTCTTGTTTTCCCCATGCCTGCATGGGTTTTCTCTGGGTACTCCACTTTCCTCCCACATTCCAAAAGCTTGCATAGTTGGTAAATTGAGCTGAACTGGCACTAGACAGATTCACATGGGGCTATTTATTGCACCCCCTAACCTTCTGTGGATTATAGTCTTTTACTAAGCTCCTCAATAGCAGGCAATAAATTGCATGATACAAAACAATACAATACAATACAACTTTATTTATATAGCGCATTTCACAATAACTCACTCTGACTGAATAAGACAGCCTCATCGTCAACTTGGCCGAGTGCGAGTTCAACTGGTCGTCAGAACCATTCCTAACCAACCACATCACTTCACAAGCGGCTGTAGCTCTCCCATTCATGGTGGTGACTGCCATGTGTTTCTCATGCTAAACCATCTCTGGGGGTGTTCCGGGCTATAGTGAACTACCTCTTGCGCTCCTTGTACAATACCTCATGGTGGTAAACGAGGTGTACCGGCCATCTAAAACCATAGTGGCTGACGCGCATCTGCTGATACATCTGTTGCTTGTCACGCTCACAATAGACAATGCAGCGTTGGGATTGGTGTGTTAACAATGGCCTGGCAGCCACTGACCCTTCTCAGCAAGAAACTCTGTGACAACGAAAGATAGTACAGGACCTTTGACACAGAGCTTTGGGTGTTTTCCTCACCAATCAACACTTTTGATAGAGGGTTGGCAATTCAAAGTTTGGTTGACCGTAAGCAACTATCTTTTGCCATGGCCAAAAATGCTGAGACATGCAGAATTAAGGCTCCCCATTTGCCACATTGCCACTGACAAGTTGAAATGGGGAATGTGTGGTAAACATTTCACAGATTTGACACTCTGGCAAAAGGCCAATTCGTCTATCAAAATTGCCCAGGAAAAACCTGTGTCAAGAGCCATATGGCTGCACTACAAAGTGCAAATGTCCGTATGCAAATATGCAAATAATTCCGCAATTTTCTGGTGAGTGATAAAAAATAAACATTAATCAGATGACGCAATGTTTACATATGCCGGCGGCTCAGTTGTGAGGGTTAGCAAGCTAGCCCCTTTGCTCGGACCCTAAACAGATCAACACACAAGTATTTTGTTGATTTCTGCACTAAAAAAACAACGTCATTGCTCTTGAGTCGCGCAAAACAACTTTGAATTCCCCCGTCCCGTGTCCGGGAAAAAAATACAAAGCAGGATGAGTGATTGTGACACAGCAAAACAACCACACAAGTTGTCATATCAAGTCTGACTCTTTGTGTGAATTCCCCTGGCTTCGACACTTTAAGGATGTTTTCCTTAGAAGTGTGTGAAAAAGAAGGATCATCAAACGCTTACATGAGAGGAAAGTTGGACTCGGTCACTGAGGGCTAATTTTCCAGAACAGAAAAATACTGACGACCACAGATACGTGTGTTTTCTACTCAGTTTAATTTTATTTCAAGTGTTGTCTTCACACATTTTTCCCATAAAGTCAGCCTTGATGTCCATAACATAATCCTACATTTACATCTTTTTGATGGTTTGACATACTGCAGTTGTATGTAATAATGCAGTTATGACATAACCATGACATAATTTCAGTATTATTATAAAATGTATATTATATACAAAAATTGCATATGGCAAATATTAACGTTCATAATTACCTGCATACAGACATTATATAGTAGGCGGATCCGCTCTCTTGGGACTGTACCATTTAATGACTCCATCATTCAGGCCAACTGGACATTGCACTGCAATTATAAAATGTGGTGATTCACTCAACCAAAACTGCATTGTTGGGTGACGTTATTTCAGGCATGGGCCAAAGTTGTGTAAATAGTGAGCATCCAATAATCTGTTTTGAATGAAGTATGTGAAGTTTCGATCTCATTCCTGTCATCTGCATTACTGAGAAAATCAATTGCGGGTATATTCACTTCATTTACAACATGTTTTATTGCAAAGTAGATAGAACTTTGTATAAGTGGACCCAGTCTGCACACCGTTGTACTCGAATTGCAGGGCCTCCTTCCCTTTGGCTGTAATGATGACAACTCAGTTTACGTGGCGCAGGAAAGAGAAATATAAAGCAGATGTGCAGCCATCATAGCAATTTGGGGTATGTCACTTATGATGGGATTCTCCAGTCATGGCCAAGATGAGCAGAAGACATTTCTTTTCAACTGGCTCTGTTGAGCAGACTCTTTTGTGGAACAACTAACCTCACATAAGGAAAGCTTCAATTGGAATTGAAAAGTTCCAAACTTCAAATCCAGCGTTCAAATGCATTCCACAAATATGAATGTTCTACTGTCAATTTGATATGTCAAAATGTGTAAATTGCCCCTGGATGAAATGTGACAAGTGTTCAAATAGGATTTAGTTTGAATGACATTCTTCAAGATCATCAGTATGTTGTAGAGCCAAACTAACTAAAATCTATTACTTTAATATACCATAAAATTATAAACCATCGCCAAACGTCATAGCCACAGATGCACAAAGTATGCTGATCAGAGAATAAAAAACAACAAGCAGCTTTGCGTCTTCAATTACACTGTCTGTCCGGCAGTAACGTGGAACATGAGAACTTCATTAGGAGGTCAGCGGTGAGCCTCTACTTCTAAATGACCCAAAGATTTTGTGCACACAGACCCACTGCAAGCAAACAGAAGTGGACAAACAAATACTCAACATTCCTGACAGGGGGCCACACACATACTGACATGTACGCCCACCGTGGTAGGCCATCATTCAATGACACTATCTCGCAAGTGGAGGATGGACCAGATCCCGCCATCGTCTGTGAGTATGTGCAGAAAACTTAAAAAGAACATTATTGGACCATTATTTGTTTGGGCAGATGTTTTGCTTAGCGTCTTGAGTTCTCTCAACTCATCCATGTGTTTATGGACACGGCACCTTGGCAGAAAAGGTCCTTCCCGACACTTGGATCATCAATTAAGAAGTTGGAGATCGCAGGAGGGTTTCATTATAAAATGGGGTCACTTATGGTGTAGTGGAACACTGGCCTGACTTGTGAGTGTGGTTGCGTGGGATTTTTTCCCACCTTGTGGCTGGCACAGTTCACATCCAGGGAGGTCACACATTAAATTGCCCAAAGTGCGTTGGTGAGTGGCGAAGTGTTATTTTGTGCGAAGGGCCGGTCCTAGTCGGGTTCGCAAGCATCGTGCCCTATACTATATTGCATCAATTCACAAATGCACAAATTGGTATAAAACTTCACACACACACACTGATGCAGTTCAAACACACACTCACGCACACAAACACTTTTGTTGTAGGATTAAATTATTTATCGTACAGTTGCAGTACAATGTGAATTTAAATCTTTTTTTAACTGCTCAATTTGTTAATGTTGATGACAGTCAATAATGATTTAATAAAAAACAAAAAAACATCCTTTTAGATTGATATTTTGCTATTTATTTATTTAAATGCTTAGTTTTCGTAGTAATATAGTTCTCATGTCATTATTGCGAAATCTGGCATGAATATCAAGATATTAAATTTTGTCCATATCGCCCAGCCCTAGAGTTGTATACTGGCAGGAGTGGCTACTCCCATCGAGGACTCGCCAACATCACTCTGACACTTTTCTTGTCAAAATATTGGCCATTGGCCATTCGTCATGTATCAAACTTCTTCCTCTTGTCAGTGTCTATTGACCTTTGACCTCCAGAGTGTATGTGGAAGACTTGAGAGTTTAGCTTCCAGATAACAATACATTTGTGTCAACATTCACTCTGTTAAGTGAAAACGGAAATAGAAGTGGGAGAGTTCGAGTTTGATTTGAGATGCAGAGTAAATGTGTAACCCGGTGATTCTTTTAAAATGCACATGCTCGAAATGATTTTTTTTTGTTGTTGTTCTTTTTTTGGGGGGGGAATATCGAGGTTCCCCCAAATGAATGTGAACCGACTCCTTCTTTATGTTGACACTCAAGCTAAACTGAGCACAGAGCCTGACCCTAACTAACAAATTGTTCTCCTTCCCAACATGTTCATCAACAATAAACCATATGCATTCAGCATTTGTTGATGTCTTTATTTGGATGTCTCCATTCGTGTCCGCACAACAACATAACCACGTGTTTGGAACAGTTTTTAGTTTTTCTGAGTGTGGTAGCCTGTTGAAACCACATTTTAAAGATCTTGCTTCTCTGGAAGAGTTGGAGTCTCGGCTTGTCTCTCTATCTTGGTTTTGGATTTATGTTTTCTTGTGCATAACACTACTAGTGTCATGAACAGTGTTTGTTTGGACTGGTTTTGTTTTGTTATATCTTGTTTTCATGTTGTTCATGTCAGTTCCAGTTCCAGGTCTATCGTCGCCATTTGTGCTCATCAACCCGGTCCCTTGAGTCTTCCAGTAAGCTCTCTCGGCCACTTGTCTTGTCTTTGAGTACTGATTTGTTGAGTTTGGATTTTGATCTTACCCCAGTACCCTTGCTTTTGTTTTGTTTTTGGGTAATAGATTTTGTTAAAGGGACACTTGGATGTTCTTAGCATTGACACTTATATAATAGGCTTGCATGTAAAAATGACATCAGTACTAAAATACCCTAAAAGACTCTCGTCTTGTAGTGATTTCTTTTTTTATTGTCATAAAATTTATGACAAATTGTCAGGGTCCCTTATATATATATATATATATATATATATATATATATACAGTGAAACCCCGCTACTTCGCGGTTCACCTTTCGCGGGTTCAGTGCTTCGCGGGTCTAAAAAATATTCGGGGGCATTGTAGTTTCGCCGAGCGGCACGAGGGGGCGCTGGAGCGGTTAGACGGCCGGCGTGCGCCGAAGAGGAGAGTGGACGAAGAAGAGAGTGGACGAAGAAGAGCACGTTCCCCCGGACACGATTGGTGGCGACGTTTCGCGCGGTCCGGACCGTACCAGAGCTCCGGCCGGCGTGCGTGGCAGTAAAGCCGTAGAGGAGCACCTTCCCCGGGCACGGGCGGTGCCAAGCGGCCCCTACGTTTAACCGAATGGAAGCTCCGGAGGAGGAGGGCATGCTCGCGTCACAGTAAGCCGAAGAGGAGCACCTTCCCCGGGCACGGGCGGTTCCAAGCGGCCCCTAAGTTTAACCGAATGGAAGCTCCGGGGGAGGAGGGCGGGCGTGTGTCACAGTTAAGCCGAATAGGAGCACCTCTTCCGCCCGGGCACGAGCGGAGCGTGAGGCTGTCAGTTATGAATGAATAAATAAACAAATGAAGAATGCCACCTTTCATTTCAATGTCATGATCCGTGCCTGTCATGCCGCGTGTGTTTTTGTTTTTTCAGCTGTGTGGGCGTTCCTCCAGCGATCGTCTCGCGCCATGCCGTCAGCTGCTGCGAGACGCGCTGATTACACTGACTATATTGTGATTATAATAAATATCTTTGTATCACCACCTTTGCTGGAGGATCATAACATTCACAGGGCACACCGGACGGCGTACCAGCAGGTAAAAGTCGAAGTAATTAAATAAATACAAAAAGAAGTAATTGAATAAATACGAAAATAATGGCTGGGGAATAAAAAAAATAAGTTTTAATAATATATTTTTTTTTTTTGTTATAACATGAATTTCACTCTCTCTCTCTCTCTACCCATATATATATATATATATATATATATATATATATATATATTATTTTTTTTTTTTTTTAAGAATTTTTTAAGGTGCGCCGCTACTTCGCGGATTTTCAGTTTTCGCGGGTGGTCTCGGTCCCCATTAACCGCGATAACCGGGGTATTACTGTATATATATATATATATATATATATATATATATATATATATATATATATATATATATATATATGTATATAAACTGAGCTTGTTCGTGAAAAATGGGCCATCTCGGGCTGGCCAGATCCATTAAGTTATCATAGCACACCTGCCTTGCTTCACTTGCTTCTTTGCATTTTGGTCTTCAAACCTGCCACGATGTATAAAGTATTTTTATTCAGAATTTGTCCTGAGAAAAAACACTTTGACCGAGTCCCCCAAAATATGATTCTTCCTTTGCATTTCACTGCCACTTTTTGAACAGCCATCAAACAATTTCACAAAATACCCTAGTTACGTACTGAAAGAGCAGAGAGGGACAGGTCACCTCATTAAGTACAGTATGTCCTGCGTTTTTGGCCTTTCTGAGATTATGTTATCCACTTCATTTTATGTTGGCATCAAAAATTACAGTACATGCCTATACAATCAGAAGAATGAACTGGGAGAGTGAAGTGTAATCCATATTACACTAAAATACTTGGAGGGCGGTTGTAAGGTCGTTAGTTATTTACTCATTTCTCTAAAACAAATTACTGAAATTGAAAATGCGAGCTTATATCAAAAACTGTTGAAAAAAAATTCAATACATTAATTGTGCTCGTCAGTGAACAATTTACCATTCCGGCCGGATGATCCCTTTCATAAAAACAATTGACCATTTTTATTATAATCTGCACAGGTCACATTATGCGGCGAAAGCCCTGGGCCAGCCTAATATAAACAGTCCTTGGTTATATGTGCAGTCCAATTACAGTGTGTAAACTGAGCTCCATCACGCGATACCATGTGTGCAGCTGCCAAACCTGAAATGGCAAATAATTTTTTCTTCCAAATGGTGCCCTGCTGTTATTCTGTCATCGACAAACCTGAACTTAATCTATGAATAGATGCCCACAGATATCTGCATTTGGCTATGATTTTTCTGAAGAGCGAGTGCAGCATAAGGCTGAATAATTGGACATCCTGCCTTAGCAGTCAAACAACAGACCACAGTAATCACTTAGTTCTGAGAGGTAAGTATAAATTTTGTAGCCAACAAACCTTCAAGACACAACTGTCATCCGTTACATTTATGTGCGTACGTTATGTGGACAGAAATGCAAAACAGTATCTTCCAGCTACAGTTACATACAATTGCAATATTTAATGTCATACCTTTCATTATGAGCCTTTTGCCAAAAATCCCCAACGTTTGAAGAGCTGAGTGAAATAAATACCTTTAGGAATTCAAAAATACAATCAGCATTGCAACATCTGGAGGATTTCAAAACATTGAGTGAGAATGGAATTTGAGAGCCCATAAATCTTCATGAACATGTCCACCTCTTAATGACAGCAGCATTCAGATAAAACCAATTTCCAATCAAAATAAGTTATGCATGAGCTCTGCCAGGCTAGACCAGTTAATGATAAATGCAGAATGGTCAATCTTGAAAAAAAAAATCGCATAGCAAATATGATTCAACCATTATTTTTTGTGTGTTTCTTTGTTTGTTTTTGTTACTTTGTTTCAAGTCCAATCTTGGCTGCTCGAAGCATCTTACACGTCCTTTTCATAGTGCACTGAGCATTCAATGGCCACACTATTAGGTACACCTGCGCAGGCAAATGAAGTTCATTTGAAGGGAAGAGAAAAATCATGGTTGGAGTCGTGTAGAACTGCATAACATCAGGCTGGGAGGTGTTTCAACTTGTGTGTTGCCCTTTTCCTGCAGCTAATAAACGAACTGCCCTTCTATACAAGGGCACTCCAAATTACACCTGTGTGTATTAATAAAAAAAAACATATTGCTTACTGAATACTGTGCCTTTGAGTGCGAATTAGACATTGATAAGCAGTTCTACGTCAAAAGAAAAAAAATGAACATGACCTCTCCTTCAAATTTGTAGATTCCCATACACCTCACAATTAAGTGCCCCCTCACTATCTAAACAGTACTTTTCATTTAGAGTGTAATGATTTGAATAGCGGTCCTGTCCCAGCGCCCCTCTGCAGCCGCTGAGCGAGTCTGAATTGGTGACGGAAAGAAAAAATCAACACATAGTTGATTGTAAAAATTTCTTATTCTTGCCAAATAAGGTTGATGTCAAAAGAAGTTTCTCCATAAAAATGGTGCGCCAACATGTCTCTTTCAAAGTCAGATGGTCAACTCGAGATATACAAGTAATTTCGTCTCCTGAGAATGGGGAGACCATAAAATTTTTACAGTCCTCATGGGAATGCCTGATATCTGACTAGCCTTTGTGCCTCTTGTCTCTTTGAAGATTAAAAATTTCCTAAACCTAGAGCCTTCTGATACTATAATTATACTAGTCCTCACTCCCCCTTCACCATTAAATAAAGAGAGCTAATGCAATATCAAAATTATTCTATATTATCTTCTATCAGTGGCAGGCCGTGCATTTGACACGTAGGCCTTCAGGGAAGTCCTACTTTGTCTGACATGAATAAATCCACCTCATAAAACCATCATTTATGACCCCACGGCTGGAGAAATAATATACAGAAACATTCTAGAGTGAGTGTTGGATGACCTAGCTTCTCTTAAAAGGACCGTTTTGAAAATGTCCTCGGAAGTGTATCTGCAATTAAATCCACATTTTTCAGTCCTTCGGCCATTGTGGTTTAAAAAAGCAAGAATATATTTTAGATTTCCAAACGGTTGCCAGTTACGACTTTCTGGTGTGTTGATTCCGCATAGCTCTGCCCCGTCACGAGTGTGTATCCGATCACAAGCCACGTCCATCATCTTTAACGTAAGGCCAGCGAGAAGGCCTTACAGTCATCAACACTAAAATTCAACACTGTAATTTATGTCATATAAATATGACAAATATGATCATGATTTCTTCATTGTTAGGCCAGCAGAGTAGGCCTTGACCGCCCACCATCATCTATACTTTGTACCTTAGTCAAAAGAGTGGTGATGTTCTTTCAACGTTCAGTGTGTGTGTTCAAATGAGTCATTTAAGATCAGTGAGGTGAGGTCAAAGGTAAACAAAATGTTTTTGTTTTTTTTTTATTCTTATTTCACAGATTTGAGTAAAATAAGCTCACCAAGCATTACAGGGAGATTTTTTTTCCATGTAACTACCCCAAAGTAATGTGACAATGATAAAAACAGTATTATTTGTCACATGCAGGGAAAACAAGTTGTCATCAACTATTACATTGCCTGCATTACAATGGTCAACATATATTCCCAAAATGTGTCAATCAGATATACAAATAAACCTTTCTAGATGATTATTTTGCACTGACTCCAAATCTGCCCTTGTTTTTTTTCCAAGTTTAAACAATAATAATAATAATAATAATAATAATATAATATGTAATGTGCGATATCATATGTCCAGTCTAGTTGTTGCCCAGTTTCATCTGACCTTTGAAGACTAAGGCCAACGTTAAAGTCCACTTCGTAGCTGTCAGGCTCGCTTGTAGCGAGGTGAAGGAGAAAGAGAGAATAAATAATTTATGCGCGTTGTTGGAATTTAGCGTTAAATCAATGTTAGAATTTAATTTTAAACCAATGTAAACTCAAATTAGTAATCTGACTCCAATTTGTGACTTTACCCAACTCCCACTCATCCAACAATATGCGCGCTCGTTCTGCAATAGAAAGGTATCAGGAAGCCGGCATTTTCACGCACAAAGTGGATTTATTCCCAATACAGATTTTCTACATGGCACCTGGATCTCGGGTCCCTCTCAATACAACTCCGTACGCCTCTGTTGCCACCAGCAGATGTACTCTGCATCCGAGTTGCCCAGTAATGATTCAAACTATACAATATGCAAATGGAACAGAGACAAAGGCATCCTGGCATGATTCTATTGGCTATGTGTTTGAGGCAGTTAACTTTAGCTTGCTCTCATTGGTCTTTCTCCCCCGCCGAATCCCGTGGTGGCTCCTCCTGGTTGTGATCTTTTGATGGCTGCTCCTTCAGCCACTGCCCCCCGAGTCATCTCGTCTCGCTCAGCACCGTCTGCTTCTAAAACATTCCATTCTTGCACATTCCTGCACCACATACCCTGTTCCGCTCCACCAGTCACACGCTCAGCACTTTACAGTCTCACTCTTTCATACACAGGATGCAGCAACATCTAATGAACTACGTTAAGCTCCAACTCTTATATTCCTTTAGCGAGACCGAGACCGAGACCGAGACCGAGACCGAGACCGAGACCGAGACCGAGACCGAGACCGAGACCGAGACCGAGACCGAGACCGAGACCGAGACCGAGACCGAGACCGAGACCGAGACCGAGACCGAGACCGAGACCGAGACCGAGACCGAGACCGAGACCGAGACCGAGACCGAGACCGAGACCGAGACCGAGACCGAGACCGAGACCGAGACCAGGAATCGGCCGTGACAGTCAGGGAAAGGAAGCAATGTCCCGACAACAAGCCGACGGTCCTGAGCGCTTAAGTAGTCCGGGTGATTGACAGTCAATGTGACACAGCTGCGTGACTGATGAGGAACCGGTGTGTGGCTGGTGGGCGCGTCTCTCATGCAACGATGACAAGGGAAGGGAACGAGCGCTGGAGGAAACGCCCCCACTCAGCTGGGACAACAAAACAAAGACATGACATGACCGAACGGGTCATGACAGTAGCAAAGATTGGTGCCTGAATGAGGAAATCATTGAAAGCAGACTCCCCGATGGCACTAAAACGTATACATTCATTACATATGGAACTTGTCAGGCCTTGGTGTCCTTCGGGCAAATAGGTTGTGGCAGCAAGCTGAAAAACATTGTTATTGAAAAAAACTGTGTTAAAACCAAAAAAAAAGGGAGTTGCTCATGGTATATCACCATTAATTATATACAGACAACAACCTCTGTACTTTGAGAGCATATATGGAAGGTCATACATTTCCCCAGGCAATTTTTATACATTTTGGAAATTAAAAAATTATCTGTGATTAAATTGCTTCATTTGACATGATTTGTTTCATTGCTGTGTAGTATTGCTTTTCCTACATAATTGTTCATTCATTTAATGAATTGTCACAACCCAATCTGATAATCATAAAGAAGTGGAAAGCTGATTATTTATTGTACAAAGGGCAATAATTGTGCTTGCTGTTCCACACGATAAACATAGAGAAGAATGGTACATTGGTTTGTTCCATTATGTTTACGATTGAATTCACACAGTCATTGTGGCTCAGAGGATAATTGGCTCACAATGAGAGAACTATTTGTGTGGCGATGTTGGCATGCCAGTGACGATTCCTGTCAACACAGGGGCACATGTGGTGAGTCTCTGAAGTTAAACTGTTACCGCACTCACCATCTTAAAGCAGGCGTATCCTCATCACCTCACCAAAACAAACAAACAAAAAAAGTAAAAACTATAACATTTGGGGCTCAGGTTTCAAGAGAGAAGAGCATTGGAGGCACTTGTGAATCATAAAAGGAAATATTGTATAAAATGCAAATGCAAATTGTAATGCTGATTTCAATAGCTAAATTTCACGAGCAGCCGACGAGCACAAGTGAAGTGCATGTCAGTGATGCGATTGGTTGCAATAGGTTTTATGACAGTTTTTTTGTCAAATGAAGCCGCGGTTGTCTTTATGTGGGCCTAATGATGAGATGCATTCTTGTGAAGATTGTAGCCACTGTACAGTTAATGTTAAAAGGTTTTTTGGGCGTGATAAAAGTCACAGAAACTTTGCAAACTCCAGGTTTTCATGTGTGCTCAGTCAATACACAAAATTTTAATTTTCTTACTAGCTACTCATCGTTAAGGATGTCCTTTAAAATAACTATAATCAACATTTTTGCATGTTTTTAAGGTAAATGCAACAAAGCTATCTCGTAAAGCAGAGATGACCTTGCCAGCCACACTAAGACTGATGCTGCTTGTTAAAATGAGTATTGTCCTTGATTTTGGGAAGAATTTTCAAAGTACCCAATGTATCTTTAAAGATGTGGGTTTTTTTGTCTGTCAGGGAACACATTTATCTCAGCCATTAAAGAGTTTTCTGTGTTTTAGAGGAGCCTCTGGGTTTTGTTGAGGCATTGTCAAAATTCTTCAGATGCTTCTTCAACATGGAGCGGGAGCTTGAATGTGCAACTCTTGAGCTAATTCAGCTGTAAATCCCTCTTTTGTCATACATTTCTGTCAGTTCAAATTCTAAAATGTTCACGGACTTGTTGTTACATTACTGTAACAAGCCATGTAAATTTAATGTGCAGCATATAAAATGTCCGATATTTATCTGTTTCTTCAAAAGGATCAATCCAGAGGAAGAAACCACTTGAGCAGCCGTGAATAGGAAGGTGAAGGCTGTCAACTGCAGGTGGTTTTCTTTCCTGTGCCAGCAGACGGAATTAGAATGGAAGAACTTGGATTCAGTGACTAATTGTCTGACCAGAAAACAGTCCCTCCTACACTAAGGGGAGTTTTAGTGGCATTTGATGCAATTGTAGGCAAGGTTCTATAGTTCTTCTAGTGGGTTTCAATGAAGGTTGTATCTATTCAGACTTCAGTTTTAAATGATGTTGTAATTTGATGCAGAGATTCATGTTGAGCGCACTGGTCGGACTTGGCCGAATACTCAGCCTTCTTGAATTGTACATGAGGTTTTATTAAATTTCTGAACTCATTTGGTTCCAATGGAAGTTAGCGTGGCGGAATGGTGGACGAGTGGTTAGCACAATGGCCTCAAAGCGCTGTGGTGCAGGGTTCGATTCCAGCTCTGGCCTTCCTGTGTGGAGTTTGCATGTTCGGCCCGTACCTGCGTGGGATTCCTCCAGGAACTCCGGTTTCCTCCCACATTCCTAAAACAAGCATGGCTGGTTGATTGGACACTCTAAATTGTCCCTAGGTATGAGTGTGAGCGCGGATGGTTGTCCATCTTTGTATTCCCTGTGATTGGCTGGCAACCAGTTCAGGTTATACCCCGTCTACTACCCGATGACAGCTGGGATAGGCTCCAGCACCCCCTGTGACCCTAGTGAGGAGAAGCAGTACAGAAGATGGATGGATGGATGTTTCTTTAATGTGAAATTAGTAAGATAGTAAGCTACCTCTTTTGCTCACGAAAAATAAATTGCAATTGTCAATTGCTAACTCGTGGATGCCACGGTGATAAAAGGTTTATTTTCAGAAGTCCATGCCTCAAGCAGTTTGGTGGGTGGGCTTTGCCTCCTCTGGACCGGCACGTTGTGATATTTCTCATTTGGTCCGAAGTCGCAAATTGGCAGATTACAAACGCAAGACAGGTTAGGCGTGTTTCTGTCAGTGAGCTGGCTGTCCATGGATGCTTAACTTAAACCTCTGTCCTTGATTAGTCCTTCCGATTTAAAAACTCAGAAAATTAGAATACTGTGAAATACTTCAGTTGTAGTTTCAAAGTAGGATGCAGCCAGTTAATTTGGAACACAGCCTCTGTGGTGACTGACAACCGAATGTGAATGGCATATCAGAAGGTATACATGACAACAAAATTCACATCTTTTATTTATTTATTTATCAATACCAGTGTCACCGAAAAGAGCTTGAATAAATTAACAAACTTGAACTGAAGAAAGTTATGACATTTTAAAGACACTTAAAAGAATGCGAGCAAAAATGACCCCTTATTTCCTGTTCAAAACAACTGAATGGCTGGTGACCGAGTGTCTGTGCGAAGCCGTATGCATCTGTGTAGGGACAAGTACGAGCAAAGAAAATTATTTTGAGACCCAATCGAGCGAGTGCGACCTGTAAATTTGTTGATTTTCTTTTTTTTAATTTTTTTTTTTTAAATACAAATATTTTTGGCATCTAATTCACTTACGCTCCAGACCAGATTAAAAAACCCATAACACAAGGTGCGTAGGGCACCACATGGTCTGCAGGGCACCACAGCAAGTCGTGTTATTGTTTGTTTAAGCAACATATTTTACTTTTCTTTTAATGTTCAGATGATGAATTACGCAAGTAAAATAATAAATTATTTTGCGGCCAATTTCCATTCGCCTTGCCCTCTCCTCTCGCTCCCTCTGCTTTACCGGGTGCTTGTGCCAACTGACTCTCCCATCTACCGCCCCACCTCATCCTTGACATGAGTGTATGTACGAATATTTTCAAGAAAATACATGTATTCTGCAAAATATTTTGTGATGACATTCACAGAATCTTGACCCCATCGCATTAAAAAGGACCAAGACTCAGAAAGATGAAAAGAAAAAAGAATTTTTGATGAGGCCCAAAATTCACAAGTAAGTGTCCTGCTGCAGCAGCTTGTGTTTTTGGTTGTCAATAAACGTGTCATTGCCCCAGTTCGGTCTTTCGGGCACAACATTTTCGGCTTTCTGAACATCTGGCTCGTACAACAACCTCCTGATTCTCCAACTCTTCAAACATCTGGATCGCCTCAGATAACTTTGAAATATTGCTTCCTGAGCCCACTGTGTCGTACTCAAAGAAGCATCAAATCCAAATTCTTGTCCGTATCCATTACCTATTCTTGTTCGTCTCTCAAAATTGCACCCTTGTCTGGATCTGATAAGCTATAAATATATGATCTGTAATGGACGTCTTTCTCCTAGCTTTGTCCTGTTAAGAGTTTGTTTCATATTTCCGTCAGCCGCTATTTAGGTAAAAAACAGTCACCCTTTGGACGGTATCTGTTGTGCACACTGTCAGCTTCAGAACAAGCAGGTTTTCTGTGCAAGAGGATGAAGAAGACTTGATTAGTTTAGTAAGAGTAGCGACCCGCTACTTACTAAAAAGCAACTCTCCAGTCTTATCCTTCTGCCAGGGTCACATGATGAAATGGGCCAAAAGCATGTCCTCTCTTATTGCACATCTCTCTGATCCCGTCATGCGAGGGGATTTTTTTTCTTTATTGCCTTTATATATAAAAGCACAAGACTGTGCTAATAAAAATAGTTGCCACCTAAAATAGATTACATTCGAAAAAGGGTGCACAAATAGGCCTTTTATGTGTGCCTGCAATTGATATGAATGCTGTTTGATAAGTTTGATGTGAACATTTTCACAAGTGCATTTCTCTGTGCAACCTCAAGAGGTCAAAAACAAATTAACACAATTATCCATTTATTTTTTTCGATCAGCGGTATACAAATAAAATCAACAATCTGTGCAAAATATAAGGCCATGGCAAGATTGATGAGGGGTGGAATAGTTCCTGATATATTTTTATACAACAAGGTATCAACTGATAAGAATGAGCTCTTTAGTTTTTTGTTTTTGTTTTCTTTTTTATTATGTTTTATGACCATGAATCAAAAGTTACTCATGACTGTTTAATCTGCAAACTCATTTTGCCCAATAAAAAAAATTGGAAAAAAACCGAATTTCCAAAGTAAAACAATCAACTATTCAGAGATTGCAGCGCAGGGGACTTTGTTTGAAATGATGACCATTCGGCAAGAGCCCAAGAAGCTGAGCAGCTCCCATGACAGAAGTTTTCTAACACAACAGACGGAACTCTTCTTCTTCTCACCATAAAAACATGCAAGAAACAAACAAGCTGTGATTTTGCCAAAGCCTAAATTTAAAATAAAAACCTGACGTAAAACAAGAGAGGGTAGATGATTTTAGGGAAGAATATGAACATGCACAGTAACGGCTACAACATTAGGCAGACATTCTACTGAGTGTCTCTAAAAAAAGAGTTGTATCGAAATTAAATTTGAAATGTTTCCTGCATCATACCGAGAGGGCCTTCATATTATTCATATAACTACAGTTAGAGGAATTTAATCCCCAGAAACAGTAAAGGTGATACTTTTCAATTCTAGACGGCTCCACAACTACTTTAAACACTTGACAATAAAGGTCAATCCTTAATTCAAAAAATTTAATTTTTAACTTGTCTTATATTTTTTGACACAACTCAACAGGTGTTCCTTGTGTGGCTCTCGTAATGTCAATGTCCTGAAATGGTGAAGAGAGAGAGTTGCGTTTCGAAGAGGTTTGAACTAAATTACCAAAATATCCTTTATACTTTTACACGTGACACATAAAAAATTGTTAAAAGAAGCTTCGTAAAGGTTTGCAGTCACTGTGGGGCAACGGACGCGCTCACGTGATTGGCTGTGTGCTTGGCGCATATAAAGCCGCGCATTGTGTTCCAGCGCGTCAGAGGAAGAGTCGGAAAAGAGAGAGAGAAACTCCACTTGGACGTACTGGACACGGCGCAAAAGATCCTGGCAAATTTATTCACCAACAAGACAATTACTGGAAATCTGGTGCAATGTTGACGAGGACACTTTAACCCTGAGAACAACTCGCTGTATTTTACTTCTCTGGTAAGTTGTTATTTTAACGAAAGTGCTCATTATTATAATTTTCAATGAGATAAGTTGGACGAATGAGTAACACCGCCTTTTGATAGGCTTGACACCGATTCATCGTTAAAACTTAACTTCATGCTCTTGCAAGGAAATGTTATTTAATTATGAGAAGTCAATCAGACGGCCCATGTATCTGTTTTGGAAGTTATAGTGCTTATCAAATTTATAGTATTAGCCCACAACCCAACGTAATGCTGACCTCGTTTATCTTAATGCCTATTTTTTTTTGTTATACATTATTATTTTTCTTTTTTTTTTAAATAACTGAAAATCGTAAAGCACATTGATGAAGATAATGAACATAATTAATGAATGTATTTATTATCATTATGTTGAAATGTTGTCATTTTGCATTCCTGATCAAAAATATTTTTTGTTGTTTTTTTTGGGGGGGGGGGGTCAATTATTATGCGTGATTCATTTGTGCCTTCTCAGTGAAAGCCAATTGAGCTGGCAAGACTCTGGGTATGCATTTTTTAAATTCAATTTGGAAATTCCTTCTTCACATTCAAAATGGCAAAACAAGAAAGACACACGCATGGCCAACCCTTATTGAGTTGTAGTGTCACGCGGTCCACCTGACTGAAAAATATTTGCCTACGCCTCTAAAATCATTGACAGCTCACTGAAATTTAGAGAGTCTGTATTGAAGCAGATCATAAAAGCAGATGGCCTCTGAGACAAATAGTTTTAATCGTTGAGTCATTTGGTCATCAGTGTATTAATGCAGATTCCACTATAGGGTGTAAGAATTTGTGTCCAAGTAAGATGTTTGTCAAATATGGACCAAAAAAAAGGCCAATTATTATTTTTTAGCTTGTAATGTGCAGATGAATAAAATAACACTTAGCTGTGGGATGATTTATTACCAGAGTAAAATGCTTCTCGCTTAAATGATGCACAGTCCACATGTGCAGCTATAAAAGCACACATTAGAAATGTGTTGGGGGTTTAGTTGCATAGTTGAAAAAGAGCACTTAAATCACATTGTTTTTATTGCAAGTTTCATTCCTTGATTTGTGGGCTTAATAACAAAATTCCACGATTCCATACAGTTCATGTTTAGTCAGAATCGGAAATTCTTTAAATCACATTAGTGTGGCACCAAATCCTTTAAATTATGTTTTGTTTGTGGTGATCCATCATTATGCCTGGGCTCAAGATGATGACCTCTCTTTGCGTTGAGGTTCCCCCATGCAGAGTCCTTAGTTTAACGGTGCTTGTCTCTTAAAAGTTGACTCATTAATTAACAGGAACATTCAAACCCATTCAAAAACATTATTTAAAAGGGAGAAAAATAAAACAAATATAAAGTAAGTCTATAAAAAACACCATAATCCCAAGAACAACACAAGCACCGAGAGGTATTTGTTTCACAGTTTATTGTCTTGTTGTTATTTGATGAAAGTAAGGCTGTTTGTGGAGTGTTTTATGTGCTTTTCCATTTTATAACAAAGACATTCAGATTGTTAATACTATGAGCGCATTGCATGGTCTACTCGAGAATGCTGGAGTTGATTGCAAAGTGTCTGAATGACTCAGTTTTGAACCGTTACTTAATTTATATCCACTTGCAGCTTTGGTGTCTTTTAAAGATCAACCTCACTTAGTGCCGTCTTACGCTTTCCTCATCCTTTGATAGTTATCACTTTTTTTTCCCTCACACTTGATCCAATTAATCAATTGCCATTCGTATTCATTTCAGTCTATTGCTTACATGTCACACATACACGACTCCATCATCTCCTGGGTGCCATTTTACGGACCTAATCCCATACCGCATTCTTGTCTCTTACTTGCTCAGGGCCTCATGACCCTGTCTCTTGAATAAAACAGGCCACTACAAATCCGCTGAAGAGACTTTTTTTGTGGGGGGGGGTGGGTGTGTGCAGTGGTGCGCTGACCATCGAGAATTTCAGGAGATTCCTGAACGGCCGGTCAATTTCAGGAACGGTCCACCTCCCGTGCCGATTACAATTAGACGTATCTGCCAGCGCCACCCCACCCACCATATCGACAATATTGTGACAGCGCGTAATGCGCCTCCAAACTCTGTCGACAAACATTCCTGGGCTGAATTTAGGTCCCAGTGCGTCCCTAATGTGTATGAGTTCATCCATGTGATTTCATCTTTGTGTTTATAAATACAACAAACCATCTGTGTCATCAATGCTAGCTGTGATTTGCAGGCTGTGCGTGTGCATGAAGCTACCATGTGTAAATACAGCAACATTATGATATAAAACAGTATTAAAATCAGTTGGTGCAACCGTGCTTGTCTAACAACATTTTATTTCCAGGTCCGTTTCTACGTGACTGCTTTAAGATTAAGAGATTGTACGTACTGTATATGTGTGATTGTAAACATACTTTGCTATCCTGAGAGATGCCCCTGGCAAAGCCTTTTAAGAGCTACGCATGACACACACACACACACGCACATGTGCACTCACTGAAGACTAGTTTTGCATCCAACTCGTAAATTGGGACTATCAATTATCACCATTCCATTTGTTTGACATTTGGCTTTGCTTAACACATGGCCGCACTCTGTGTTCACATTCATTATGAAAAAAAATGTTTACATTTGGGTTGACTGTCTTGCTGCCAGAAAAGTGTTCATAAAGTCTTGAATTACACAAGGTTGTGTCATGAAAACCTTTGCCATTGTTAATGACCATTTTAGCAGATTCTTGGTTTGTTAATGGCAAAGGTTTTGACGACACAAGCCTGCAAAATCAACCCACAGACTAAGAGAACATTACTTTAAATTATTACAGGGATTTTTGTTGTGTAGGGGTTTACGTAGCTGGCATGGGATGAAACAATTCACTTCATTCACAATTGCCTTACACGAACAGTCTGGGGTGTGTAAAAAGCTCTGTAAATGTCTTTATTGTTGTGACCTTTTTACATGATTATAGCTGGGCTGCAGTTCAGGGATTCGGGGCTTTACTTAACTGTCTTGGATGTGATGGTCCTCAAAGTGGTACCATCTATTCTAAATCAATCTGACATGGCTGCCTCATATGTATTTCACTCCTCTGGGATAGAAAGCTTTTTGTGAACCTAAACAAGAGGGATGAATTACAAATAAATGTTTTGCTCTCTTGTTAAGTTATGACAAGGTGTGAGTTAAAATACTTAGCTACCTAACCGTAAGTGGATAATAAATTCAGGATGTGCTGAAACTTTCAGCCTCGAGCATTACTCCAATAATCCTGCAAGATTGTTTGAAAGCGCCACTCTAAACACACGCAGCTGGTTTTTGGCTTGTCCTGCATGATGATTTGTATATTTCCTCCGCAGGGCAAACATCTTGGGAAAGGGATCCGGGCCCAAAGCAAATAGGTGCGGAAAATGGGTCTGTGAGATTGTGTATGTTGAGACTGCCTTTGACTGAGGAAACGCTTCCTTGTGAGAGAACCTCCCTCGCTTTACAATGAAGGCCATCGCTTTGCTTTGCTTCCTGATGGTTGTGGAGGTTGAGGCCTCTCGGTACATCCGGGACTCCCCGACTGCGACTGACACATCTGAAGTCTTCAATAATAATGCTTCCATCTCACGTCAACCCCCACAGCCAGCCCGGCCAAGGGGCTCCTTCCCCCCCATGTGCATAAAGCCCACAGAGATTAAGCACGCCTTCAAGTATGTGAACACCATTGTGTCTTGCCTGATCTTTGTGGTGGGGATCATTGGCAACTCCACGCTGCTCAGAATTATATACAAGAACAAGTGTATGAGGAATGGACCCAACGTCCTGATTGGCAGCCTGGCACTGGGGGACCTACTTTATATCATCATCGCCATCCCCATCAACGTGTATAAGGTAAAGAAAATGTGTTAATTTGGATTGCTGTCTGTGGTTTTGTATCTCTTATGTTGCCCTGGAGACAGCCACAGCTGCGAGTTTAGGAATGTAACCTTTCATTCAAGACCCAATACGCACATTCATTACACTCTGAGGTGCTCTCGAACAAGGCAAAACAGCATTCAGTATATCGTGATAGGGCTGGATAATTAATTGAAATATAATTGTGATTTCAATTTATTTATATGTATGACGGCATGGTGCGTTTGCAAGTTCCTGACTTTGTGAAAGTAACCTGGAGGCACCATGTAAAGGCACCATGTAATTTATATATATATATGTATATATATATATATATATATATATATATATATATATATATATACATATATATATATATATACATATATATATATATATATATATATACGAGTAACAGTGATAAATTGCAACCAACTTAATTAATAGGTATATTTGCCACATGGCACTTTTTTATGTCATCGACCCTGCAACATTTGTAGCAAGCAAGATTGAAAGGTTTCATTCTTTTAAGCTGCAACGACAGGTATATTTGTAGTATACAAAAAAAAAAAAAATTATAATTATTGGCTATCGGTATTGGTTTAAATGTTCATATCGTGCATCAGTGCGATACAAAGATCCAAGGAATTATTTTCTCCTACCAACACATATTTCCATGGTATAAAATATGATACCCAAGGTCCCAGGTTAGCACAGTAAGTCCCAAGACTATATAGTATAAAAATAGAACAACAAATTAAAATAAAGGGATGAGGCAAATGCTTATTCAGGGTTTGTGTGTGTACAAAAGGTGTAACGCAGCAGAGGTGTGACTGTAACAGAATTGAATTTCACATATTTACGAGGTCATTTTGTACTTGACAAAAATAACAGACAGTTCAAAGTGTTTAAGATGCAATTTATTGTAACAAGTTAGCTTCACTAGGTTAGATGTTAGCCAGTTTGTGTGTGATTAAGGTCATGTCCCAGTCATGGACCATGTTAAATTAGAAGATTTTCCTCACAGCGAGTGGGCAGAGCATATTGAGGTCAAGTGGCATTACATGGCATGGCTCGACTGCAAATGCTTAGATTTCACCCAAACTTTGTCAAGGATCATGACGTGAACCAAATGCTCTTCGCGGGATGATAATCTTGCAACTGCCAATTGTGGTGTGCTTACCCACAGTAATGGATTATTTGTACAAACATGTATTCATACAGTATTGTAGAAGCTTAATCTTGAAACATAGAGTTAAACGAAGATACCGTCAGAGTCAGAATTTATCTCTTTGATTGACAAAAGGGAGCATTTTTATACAATGTAACGCCCTCTACAACATTTTAACTACTGTTTAGTACACCAAAACATGACAATCAATTCATTATCCATCCTCGGGACAGGGTTTAATTCACTTTGGCTTTATTCAAAATCAGTTTCCCTACATGAAATTAAGTTCTAGCTCGGCACATTCTGTGCTTAACTGTGGTTTAGTGGCTCGTGTAATGAGAAGGATACTGGCAACAATTGATTCAAAAGAAGTCCAAACAATCGTCTTGTATCAAGTGCATCGTCACCATTTGTGTCGAAACATTCAGTTGGCTTGAATGCCATGGAAACCATGATCAGATAGGCTGATCACACAAACTGAGCGTGCCCAGTTTAATTGCGCGAATCCAATTAGATGACCATGAATTGACCTTGTTACCAAAGCACATTCGCATTTTAAATACTTAGTATTTCTGTTATTTCTTTGCAGTGTAACTCGGTCTTTAACACTGAAATGTACGATGACAGCTTCAAAATAAACCGTCAGCGTTGTGTGAAACAGGCTAAGGAGGTTTAAAAGTCGAGTTTTGTTTTCTTTTTTTCTTAAGACACAACAACTTGAGACACTGTCCTGATGCTGAACTGATTTGATCAGCCTCTGGGTGAAATTATTATCTGAAAGGAGACACACTGCACTGTTAGTTTTGGCTTTGACTGTTATATAAGAAAAACAGAGGAATATAATCGAATGCCAATGGAATAACAAGTTCCCTTACCACAAATTCGTCTCTGTTTATTATTATCTACAGCTAATAGCAGAGGACTGGCCATTTGGCGTATATGTCTGCAAGATGATACCATTCATTCAAAAAGCTTCAGTTGGTATCACTGTTCTCAGCCTGTGTGCTCTAAGTGTGGACCGGTGGGTATATGCTAGTAATCCACAAACTGTGCAGAACTGAAGCGCTCAAAGAGGCTAAAACAAATGTGTGTTGATTGCATGTGCAGCTACCACGCAGTAACATCGTGGAGCAGAGTGAAGGGGATGGGCATCCCTGTGTGGAAAGCAGTGGAGGTGATACTGATTTGGGTGATTGCTTTGCTGCTAGCAGTGCCTGAGGCACTTGCGTTTGACATGCTGGAGATTCCGTACCGAGGCAACAAGCTGCGTGTTTGTCTGTTGCATCCAGAGCAGAGCTCCAACTTTATAAAGGTAGGCAACGTTATATAGGTGAGTCATTTGTAGTAAATTCCTCTCCTTGCAGAAAATGAAATGTAAATAGTTTCTAATTGACTTAAAGGTTGACGTTAAATGAAATTATGTCAATGTATTGTACATATAGTTGTGCTCATTAATTTACATAACAACAAGGCTTTCATCGTTCACTATAGTAACATTGAAACATGCTGCAGATACTCTAGACAAATATCAAGTGCATGAATGATATGAGCAACACAAAAACTGTGGTATTTTGTTGATATAACAATAAACGTGAAGTCACATTTTGATGTGGTGACTATATAGATTGACAGATGTACCAGAGAGAATCTGGATATAAAATATTTCTCATGCTGTGAAAATAAATAAACCAGAAATATTGTAATTTTTTATTCTTTCAACTGTGTGGCCAACAAAGTTGTTGTTGACTGCTGTACTCGAGTATGTAAACTCTATTGTTGCAAGTTGTGAGGTGTCGTAAGTTGGGTTTGGGTCATCAGATACGGTTCCTTGACCTACAATGAACCACAAAGTGAACTAAAAGTGTTTGTGGAATAATGACAATATAAACAAGGGGATACATCTACTACAGGGCTCCAGAATGTATCCTAAATTTGCTTTTAAAATTACAAGTAAATTTTTTATCTACTCACACCTGTACCACCAGTAAATTTGCGGATTTAAAATATAACTATGTCATATAACTATTCTTTGATTCTTTTTTTGTTGTTGTTGTTAAACACTTCAGCCAATCTATCCGCAATATAGTAAAAATTAGTGGAGTGAATATTTACTTTGCAAGTCAACTGGCAGTGTGCGCACTTAAATATTCTACTAAAACATCAGGTTAGGAGCCCATGTGCGCCAAGTGCAACAATTAGTCTGGAGCCCTGTATTATAGTTTACAGACTTTAGTGGTTCATACTAAACATTTTGTAGTTTGAAAATGCAATTTCGCTGAGTGTGTTTGTATCTTTCCAGTTTTACCAGAATGTGAAAGACTGGTGGCTGTTTGGCTTCTACTTCTGCCTGCCACTTGCCTGCACAGGAATCTTCTACATCCTCATGTCCTGTGAGATGCTGAGTCGCAAGAAAGGCATGCGAATTGCGCTCAATGACCACATGAAACAGGTATGACTGCAAGCATTATGGTGCGCTGCGGTTGATAGGAGGGGTAGGAACTATTATTTGATGCATGACAATGCTGATTGTGAATGCTAAATACATTTAAATACATCCATGCAACAAAGAGTGAAGCAAAAGTACATGTCTGAGAGCAAAGCAGGAACATGCCAGTTTCTGTGGACAAGGAATGCGCGCTGAAAAAAGGAATTATTTAAGAGTAAGGGCTGGGTCTGCAAACTCCCAGAGTCATCAATCCATTATCTAAGCCGCTTCTCCTCACGAGGTTCGCGCGTGCGCTGGAGCTTAGCCCAGCTATCTTCATGCAGTAGGCGGGGTACACACTTAACTGGTTGTCAGCCAATTGTAGGGTACACAGAGACGAACAACCATCCGCGCTCACACTCATACCTAGAGCAATTTATTTAGAGTGTCCAATCAACCTGCCATGCATGTTTTTGGAATGTTGGAGGAAACTGGTGTTCTTGGAGGAAACCCACGCAGGCACGAGGAGAACATGCAAACTCCACACAGGAAGGCCGCAGCCGGTACCAAACCCTGCACCTCTGAACTGTGATGCCATCGTGCTAACCAGTCCAACCACCGCCCTCCCAGAGTCAACAATTGCAATTCATTAATTAAGGGGTGTGTTGGGACAAAATAGTGCTTAACTATATATGAGAACCAGCAGGCCATCATAACAAGTTATCTGAGTGAACAAATGTCAATTATATTTCCAATAAATAAAAATCTTGAATAAAACATGTAAACTCAACTTTATTTATAGAGTACATTAACCACAACATCAGTTGCATACAAAGTGCTGTACATAAAGTAAAAATCAGATGTACAAAAACAAAGACAGTTAAAACAACTTAATAACAAAAAACATAAGCACCATAACGGTGGTATGGTGGATGACTGTTTAGCACAGCTGCCTCATAAATAATCAATTAATCTTACGTGCATGTTTATAGAATGTAGGAGGAATCCGGAGTACACGCAGAAAACCCAGACAGGGACGACGGGGAGAACATGCAAACTCCACACAGGAAATGCGGGGCCTGGAATTGACCCTTGACCTTTGCCCTGTGAGGCAGACATGCTAACCAATTGACCATCGTGCGGCCACCCTCCATAATGTTATGTTCATCAAAAAAAAGATTTCAACTGCGTGTGCACCTCACAGATTTTTTTTAATAAAAAACAACTTGGAAATGGGGCCAAATTTCAATAGCACACCTTTATTAAAACAAGGTTTCTTGGCCAGGGGTAGCAGCACCACACCAAATGTTGGTGGCCTACACCAGAATGCAGACTACTGTTGATATATTAGCCAAAACCAATTGACAGGAAACCAATACCCTGGAAGACCTCCGTAAAAGAATGAGCAGGAACAGAGTCATAAGGGAGACGGATGGCTTAATCTGGCAACCCGCATCCTCTAGAAGCCCCGAGGAAACGGCTTCAAAGGAACTTAACACCGCCGAACAAGGGACAAATGTGTTTGAAAAGAGAGCCCAAGCTGAAGCAACTTCCTCAATGAAAATGTGCAGGAATCTACTGGCACGAAGGAGCGCAGTGGGCCGGTGGAGATATCACAGAGAAGTGTGGCGTTGGCACTGTCAAATCTAACATCCTCCAGATGCAGTCCGGTGGGGGCTCTGTGGAAAACTTGAATGTCAGTCGGCGGCCTGTTTGGCAGCCATGGCAGCTAAGCCCCAGGTGAACAGCCCCCGTGAATGATCAAGAAAGGCAATCGGCAACGTAGTTGTCCTTGCCAGTCACATCCTGGTTGTCTGTAGTGAAGCGATAAATGGTGGTGAGCTGACATTGCTGGTGACCAGACCATGGCTCCAAAGTCTTGCCCATGGCCTATGTCAGCAATATGGTCCGCAAAGTTGTGAACTGCTGGCCCTGGAAGAGGAATGTGAAGTGTCAGGTGAAACCAGAAACCAACCAACTTCAGTTTTTCTTCATATCAACTTTGAACAACTGGTTCCATCGTGTCGTTTAATGGGCAGGTGTCCCAATAATGACCTTTTTCTCATAACTAGACATAAGGAGATGATGACCGATAGCAATTAGATAAGGCTTCTTTTTGTGTTTTTCTTCCATGTGAGTGACCTATGATGCCCGGAAACTAATCACGAAAAGGGTCAATTTCCCATGGCAGATTCAGGGCTGACTACATCTTCCAAAGGGGGAGATTTTGCAGTTTACCTGTCAATGTAATTCACACAATTTCAAACATGACATACTCACGCTTACTTCGGCTCTGACCGCCCTTATTTTGATGCAAATCAGGGATTCCAGGCGGGGGAAAGCCAATTTCCATCCCACGAGGGAGCACAAAGGCGCAAACGCTCCGTTACGCCCAATTTTACTGATGCAAATTTGAGCAAAACACCAAAAGGAAGAAAACTCCACCAATACGCACAGTTAGACTGCGCTTTGAAAAAAGTTTGATATTTTCATGCAAAAGTTCAACATTATTTTTGTTTTGGGGAAAAAATGAACAGACACCTTTTTCTTTAAACTTTCTTAAAAATCTTTTTTTTCTCCGCACTTCTGTTTAGCTGTGCAAGTTCTGTCATTAAACCCGGCCTCAGGTCTGACTTTTGACAACACTGGTTTTCATGTAGCCACCTAGTGGTTCTCAAATGGGGGGTACTTGAAAGAAGTCAAGGGGGTACAAGATTTTAAACAAGACAAACTAACATGCAAAAATCCTTTCAAATATAATTATTGAATTAATTAAAGGTTTCAGATAAATATAAGGTCATAAAACAAATTTTATTTTCGTTATGTTATTCAATTTCATTATTTTAAAAACTCAGATTCTCCCCCAAATGAAAATGGTTCGATCCAACTTGTCACATGCCACCCATAGTTTACTGTTAATTACTTGAAGATGCAAACAGAGTCATGGTTGAAGTGTAAATCTTCTGGACAAAAACCCTGGCACAAGTGTAAAAGAAGGCCGGACCAGAGTCTGCAAAATTACGGTTGTATGTTGAAAATAATATTTTATTTGGATTTACACCCCACAAGTTGCAACAAACACGATGCACTGTTTTTTTTCTGTGGGGAGAAACTTGCTAACATTCGCATCTGCAGCGTCATCTAAAGACGAAACATGTATGCCACGTTGGTAACAAGAGGGAAGTCAGAATTCAGATCATCTCAAGATATGATGCGGAAGCCTCTAATGTGGCGTTTTTGCTCGTAGCTAAAGCTAAGAAGCCATTCACTATCGCTGAAGACCTGATAACAAATCCCTTTTATGATCCAGAATTGGACACTATGTTGATTATGTTTTGTGGACCAATACAAATGAAGTTTGAAAGGGTCTAAAGTTCAAGAAGTCAGACACTGATGGCATGTTTATAGTCACTTTTTTTTTCCCGCAAATTTTTTTTGTGTTGGTTCAGGGGTACTTGGCTGAAAAAAAAATTACAGGCAGTATATCACTGAAAAAAGATTGAGAACTGTTATGTATTGATTGTAGTCGTTGCTCGTCGAGAATGCAGCGGTGCCCCCTGGGTAACTTGTTGATGACGAAAGTTGTTGTTGAGTGCGGAACAAAAATATACAGACGTAGTTGAAATGGCTTCCTGTCTCCCGAGTCTTTACTTTGGATATCAACCCTCCTACCCAAGTTATAACAAGAACCACTCCGGTACAGTATGGTAGCACAAGTACAACCAAGAGCTGAGTCGGGTACAAAATAAATAAAACAAAATTGTTGACTGGTTAGCACGTCTGCCTCACAGTTCAGCCGTGCAGGCTTCGATCCCGGGCTCTGGCCTTCCTGTGTGGAGTTTGCATGTTCTCCCCGTGCCTGGGTGGGTTTCCTCCGGGTACTCCGGTTTCCTCCCACATTCCAAAAACATGCATAGTAGGTTGATTGGACACTCTGAATTGCCCCTAGCTAGGAGTGTGAGCGCGGACGGTTGTTCGTCTTTGTGTGCCCTGTGATTGGCTGGCAACCACTTCAGGGCGTACCCCGCCTACTGCCCGAAGACAGCTGGGCTAAGCACCAGCACACCCACAAACCTCGTGAGGAGAGAACAGATAATGGGTGGATGGTTGAAAGCCCACTACTGAGTTTTTGTAATGATGAGAAACTTGTTGATAATTGTTCCATTTCGATTGCATAAAACATAAAGTAAATGGATCAGGGTGGTTCTCAGAAAATGTGGTCCAAGAGTGAAACATGAGAGGCCAAAATGATATATGATTGAAATCAAACCTTCGAGTAATGTGAATAAATAAAGACATTCAAGTCAGTCAGTTTGTTTGCAAGAGGTTGTTGTCTACACCAATGTGGCATATTAGAGTACTTGGTACCTGGGCAATAAGTACTCAAAAGCAATAATAATAATTAAATAATATCAGTTGAAAAACTGTTACGACCGCTTGTATTTTCAAAATTAACTGAATGGTGAGCAATTGCCATCATTTTCGCGATCCTACTTGCGAGGCACGGTAAGAAACCAACAAATGAACAGCCCGTTGCTGAATTGCTCGCAGTTCGAATCCTGCTGACTCACGCAAGAATACACAAAAAAATAGTGTGTGCATTTGGCGTGAAATAATTTAACGATCTATTTTATTTAACGATCATTACCAAAAAGCAAGAACCCACGCTTGACACACAGCTTACTTGGTCGTCGTAGAATAAAAAAAAGAGTGTTTTTAAAAAAAAATCGTATTGCAGAGAACACCGTGAACTTCCCGTTCAACTTAATTCAGTCATTTTGGTGCACAGTACATTACCGTAGCAAATCATGAGAGGCACCTTGTGGACACCCGAGGTAGTAACCCTATTTTTTTTTTCTGGCGTTATCGTATTCTAGTAAGCGTGGTATTCAAACGGTATTGTGCTGCATTGACATTCTGCCAGTTAATTGGTAGCAACCTTTTTGGAAGCTGAGGCATTTTAATGGTTTAATGCGCTCTTAATTGGTCAGTCATATGGGTCAGTAGTATTACAAGCACTGGTCCAAAACTACTAAATACTCCTAGAAAGAAAAACTAAACAAATATATTTCTCCATGTATTTAAAAAAAATGCTACATCGATAACTGAATTAGATTTCTACCCTTGTAATTGTGGTCAACAACAGCAATGAGCATTATTTTGTCTTTGTCTAGAGGAGGGAAGTGGCCAAGACAGTGTTCTGCTTGGTTTTGATTTTCGCTCTCTGCTGGCTGCCACTTCACCTCAGCCGTATTCTGAAGAAAACAGTTTACGACCAAAATGACCCCAACCGCTGTGAACTCCTCAGGTAGGCGTACACATCAGCAAATAAAGCGCACACATAATGAGAACACATTGTTCTCGGTCTTGAGACTTCCTGTTGAATTCACCGCAAACGTCTCTGTCACTCCCCTTTCAGCTTCCTCTTAGTGATGGATTACGTCGGCATCAACATGGCTTCCCTGAACTCCTGCATTAACCCCATTGCCCTATACTTTGTCAGTCAGAAGTTCAAAAATTGCTTTCAGGTGAGATTGCTAAGAAAATGAAAAAGAAAAGCAGTTTTCAAGCTTGACGCAAAGCATTTCTGGCAAACATTTATTTTAGAGTAAATAATTCAATTCACAATTCATTTCTAAAAGCAAAAGTGCATAATAATTGCACACACACAGACAGTCACTGATGGTTGGTGGTTCACTTACGTGACTTTGTGGTATCACTGTGAGCTAATTTCCAGCTGAGTAACATTGTGAATGTGAGAACAAATTGTTGTCTGTCTTAATACGGGCCTTGTGCTTGACTGGTTACTAGTCGATGTGCAATGTTGTTTCTCACCATGTTACCCTTGCAGTTCCATAAATACGTATTTTTGGATAAAATGAAAAAGCATTTGTGTTGATAAATTAACATTCATTCACAGTTGACCATTATAAATGCAGTCTACAACAGAAACACCTACTGGGAAAGAAATACACACCCATTTCAGTTGACCACTGTCTTGGGTCTGTTTTGGGGTCTAATTTAATTTCTTAGCACACTTGTTGTTGGCATAAGACATATGTTATTGCTTTACTTCCCCGATTGTGACCAGTGTGATGCTAAGCCTGAGGTAAGAAGACCAGGAAGTCCTTTACTTCGACACAATGTGTCTATGTCTGTTTTGGGGTTTTAAATCATGTTAATTTGCACGATCTAATCTTATTGCAAGTGTTGCACTGAGACAACGGTTCATTTATTTGAACAAAGTTAAGACGCTCTTTGATTTGGCTTGCGAAAGCCACACGCACAAAGTGCACTTCTTTGTTGCCTCGGCAGCTTCTGCAGGTCGGCTGACACACACACGGCAGACTAGGCGCACAAGAGCGGTTCTTGTGCGCTCAAAACCTTTTTTTTTGCTCAAAACGTCCTCTTGTGTGTGGCATGAATCTTACTCATACTCTAGCCAATGAACGTCTTTTAGTTTGGATCAAGGTTTTCTTCCTAAATTGTTTCGAGCATTCTGTCGAATGACAATTTTCCATTGTCATTAATCAAGTGTCTATTGCAATACATATTGATTTTAATCTACTGCCCATCACCAGCCATCACCTAATAATACAACACTGTATTACTACAACTTTAGTTCACAATGTAGCTTATTTTTCAGTCATTGTCCATTCATTATCTGCATTTCAATTGGGCAAGGTAACAGTAATCATTCGTAACTGTCCAGTGGCAAGCCAAGGCAGCTTTTTTTTTAATATTGTATATCATATTCTATATTCTCATATTAATTTCTTTCACATGGTAACTCAATGTACTTCACCTAATTAAAATTACAAAATGTAACTACATTTACTAACAAAAGAGTTAAAGGCATTTTAAAGTCAAGTGAAAAAAAATCAAAACTAGCCTTACTAAAAGAATGTACAGTGCAAGAACACAACTTTGGAAAAATGTATTTTAAAACACCATCTTAAATATGGGTGCAGGGAAAAAAAACTGGATTTAAAAGCATGTACACAGAAGAAGAATGATGTGCTCATGCATGTGTTCACACATTGAAAAAGTCCCGAAGGGCCAATTCATTGGCTCCCTGGAGATGAGACCTTCCCTGCATGAGACTGATGATTAATAACCATTTTGTCCTTGCAGTCGTGCCTGTGCTGCTGGTGCTATGGAACATCTTCATTAGATGAACGAGGTTCCGTCCCAGGGTGGAAGGGCTCCTGTCACGGCAATGGACTGGATCGCTCCAGCTCCCGCTCCAGCCAGAAATACACAAGCTCTTCCCAAATATACATGCTCGCTTAGCCTGGTCTTCTTTTCTTACACACCCCATGTCACTTTTATTAATGACGATGGACGTGATTTCAGAGGGAGAAAAAAGTCTTCTAGACTTGACGTCTGAAGTGGACTGAAAGATATCAGAGGATAAGACCAAACTGGACTGTACCTGCAGACAAATGACACTAAGGCTTCACGCATACCTTCGCCATCTGAAGCTGAATATTGCTCAGTGGATTCATCAAGTCTGAACAGTATTAATTATTCCATGCAGAAACATACACGGACACACTTGTATGAGTGTGAACACACACACACACACACATCTACAACTTATACCTATTTATCTATATATGTATGTATATCTACAGTAAATCAATGTCTATACAGTATCTATATATCTACATGTACATACATATACTGTATGTATGAATGCATAAATATACTGTATATGTATTTGTCTATTTAGAGCAGTGGTTATCAATTATTTTTTGTTACGTCCCCCCCCCACAAGAAGAAAACAATTGGACCCCCCCCCCCATCACCACGCACTCTCTCACCGCCGCAACTATAAATAATAGCATTTTTGTTGCAAAACAAACCTACACCGAAGAGTTAATACTCGCTGCGCACAATGGGCAATGTGAGTGCCACTGCCAACTACTGGACTGGATGTGCAATTACACATCATTGTAGTACGGCGGGAAAAAAGCATGTTCCCCAGGGTCACACGCACCACCCTCAGCATTGCACCGCGCCCCCCAGGGGGGCCCGACCCACTATTTGAGAAGCACTGATTTAGAGAGAGACTATAGCCTTACAGAAACAATAATGAGTCTTTCATAACGACAGAGAGAAGGCAAAAGTGGGAAAAGATGACCCTGAGTCATTGCTTTATAAAGGCCACTCATGCTTCTGCATATGAATAGAATCAGTATGTAAAATTGAGCACCGTCAGTACCCTTGTGCCTTCAGCATCATGCCAGAGAAATTGTGGTGATTTCATGCTGCCTCATGTCAAGTGTAGGAATGCTGTTTTGAAGGTATTTTTACTGGATTGTTGCCAATTAGTGAGAACGAGAAAGTCATGATGGATGCTAATAATTCATTATTCCTGCTTGTTAAAATGGTCTTTGTTTTAGCAGTTATTATTTTGTTCACCTCAGTCGCTGCGTGGTTGCTGTTGCAACTTTGGGCTCAGCCCATCAGTCACAAGTTACAGGAAATCACATAAAACTAACTAATTTAAAAGCTGTTTTATTAGTTGTGTACGACTGTGCTGTTTTTAAGAAGCACTTTTTTCTCATGTTTATACATCTATATGAAGCATATTTTTATACATTCTCATTATATTAGATAGATTGCGTGGACTGGAAGACAACTTTTAAAATGTGTATTTCTAAAGGATATATCTTACAATGTGAATGACATGTCTTTTTAAATAGAAGACTATAGCAAGAGTATCTAGAAAGTGTTCAACATTTGTGACAAAACCTTTTGTGCCATCATACAGCAGACCGTATGGACAAAAATGTCATAAGACCTGGCTATCACACCTGCAGGAACTGTGAATGGAATAAAAGTAGCAACACTTTCTAAACGATGTTGGAGTCTGCAAGCGACTTTTTTTTCCTTTAAGTTTAAGGTCATAAGGCTACATAATTGATGTTTGATGGGGACACCCCAAGTGGGATTAAGAGCAAATGTTCTTCCACTCTCATTCTGATTCTGATGTTTTCAAGCCTTGACAAACCTTCAAGTGTGAACCAGGGCACAGTCATGCTGGATGAGAAAAACGGCCTTCTGCAAACTGAAAAGTGAATGAAAATGTTGGGTTCTTTCCTCAACCCAAGTGCTGGGTTATGAAATGTTTTACCTATTTTGGGCTGTTTTCAAGATGGGTCAAAATCCTTCAATACAAGGTGGGTTATTTTATCGACTAAACTGTTAGGTTATGAAATGTTTTACTGATGGGTTATTTATATCTGGCATTGAGTCAACAGATTGGGTATTTCACTTTGAACGTTATGTCATCACCTCAACAGATCATTCACCCAATCAATTTGAAAATCTCCACATCTGGCCAGTCCAGGTCCCGTGAGGGTGCAATTCTAACCGGGAGAATGTATTCTCCAAATGAGGTATCTTGTTATTTGTATGTATTTTTTCGACCCGCAACCCTCGTGGGGAGATGCGGTTTCAGATAATGGATGGATGGATGTATTTTTTTGTGCACACAATGTAGAGGTAACTTTGTCAGCGTTGTTATCTATTGAAGCAGTATTTATATTGTCAAGACTCATAGGTAAATTTGGCTAACAATGTCAAGCGATTAAAATATTTAATCACAACTTTTCAGCGTTAACACGTAGTATATATATATATATATATATACATAATAAAGCGTTAACTCAAGATTAATTTTTTTTTAATTCACACGATTAAATATTTTAACCCAGTTAACTCTTTACTTCAAAATTAATTTGCATATCTTACACAGCTAAATTTAAAAACTTTTTCATATTAGCTGTACATCTTTAGCATTTGATCTCAGGACAAAACACGCTGCTTAAGTTACCACTGGGTTGCGCAAAATCTGATTAATTGCAATTGATTACAGAATTTATTTTGCAATTATTTACTTCATATATATACATACATAATTTTTCATTTGAATCACAATTTATTTAGGTACATAATATCAACGTTGCATATTCAACACTCATATATGTATTTCTTATATCGTGCATCCCCACTGCAGAGGATTTCCATCAATGTGTTTTGTACGTATCAGTCCAGAAAGGCTAAGAGGAAAACACCCAAAGTTAGAGCAAATAAATTCCTTTCTACAAAAACATCAAATACGTGGTTTCCAAACTCCCTAAGCTGTCAACTACACATGCAGCCATGCTTTTAAATGTGACTGACAGAAGGATATGATTTACCCCAAAACATACATGCCATTATTTACACTTCATTACCCTCATTCTTTTTCTGCATACATCTTGGCCAAACAGTGCAAAATAACTCGAGGGTATTGTTCAGCTAATTAAAAAAGTTCCAAAGGACAAACACCTCTTTAAACGGACATACGCAAACAATTTTGTGTTCCAAGAATCACATCAATGCTTCATAGAAGCCTTAAAATGGGTGATGAATGGGTGACAATTCATAGCACAGAAAATGTGTAGTTGTGGGGGAATTGAAGACTGAAAAGTCAGGCAGAATGACATGACACTGAAGATTTGTTTTTTGAAGTTTAATGTTTTCACTCCACAGGGAAACAATTCAAGAAATATTCCACAGAACAAAAAAATACAATAAAAACCTTTTGAATATGCATTTGCATGCCTGCATTTCAACAACCTCCTGTATGAAACTATATGTACTATGGATAAGATACTGTATATACAGGAAGATACGATGTTATCTCATTTCACTTAATGGTCTTCATTCCATAGGTTGCTCCTGCTTCTCTTTGAACTCTTTTACTTTGGCCTGGAACGAGAAAACAGAACATTCAGTCTGAGTTGTGACATTGACACAGTAGTCTCTTGCTGTGAGGCCCTCTCATGGGTTCAAATAGCGCCAGCTGAGCAGTGCTCATTGAGAGTAAAAGAAGATGACAGCAAATCCAGGCAGTCACAGCATAAAACCTTTGTTGCAATATAACCAGCTTAGTGGAACAAAACATCTATAAGCCGTTTATTTGTAAAGGTGAGTTTGAAATAATATATAAATGTTTAGGTATCATAGCGCGTGGTATACTTTTGGTTTGAACTAAAAAATGTTTTTCCCTATTCCCCATAAAAAAGCAGGGGTTTACAGTCATTTTTTGCATACTTTACTGAAAATGCTAAAATTAAATATATGTATGTAAAGTATGTTTCAAATACAATTTTAGCATTTTCAAATTTACAGAAGTCAACCACAGTACAATAAAACAAAATAAAAACACCTGAAGCGTAACAGAGAACAAATCGAACGGTAAATAAAAAATATAAAAATACTGTAACCTGGTGGTGCTTTATAGGTATTGGTGAATTACGTAATTAGTGATCTGTGACTGTCATAAACTACTTTCAGACCAGTACGGGATGTCTACATTTGTAGAAACAAATGTCTCAACAATTACCAAATGTGTCCAGCCCTGTTTTAAATTTCAGTGGGATGGTTTTGACACAGTTTTCAGAAAACGTTGATAGTGGTATTACATCACAGTGTCACAAGCCTGCATTTATCACACATGACTCCTATAGGTTTGATTACTCCCTATAAATTGTACCCACTAACCACCTGTCCACAGTCATCCTTTGCTTGTCAGCAGACAACAGTCATGAAGTCTGAGAATCTGTCAGAAGGAAGACCTCAGAGGTCAGACAGAGAGCAAACCCCTCCGTAACTTGAGAAGACCTGAAGAAATCTCTCCAGGTCTTGGGACGACTAATCTTATACAGGTCCACAATAACTTTACACAAGGAAGGTCTCTATAGCCTATGTTGCAAAGAAGAAGCAATACCTGAACTAACAACATCTCATGGCTCGTTTGCAGTAAGCTACCACACATCTGAAAGACACTCGAGTAATGTAGGAAAGAGGAATTTTGTCAAATGGAATGAAAATGGAATTTATTAGCCTGAACACCAGGAAGTATGTTTGGTGCAAAGCCAACATAGCAGATGATCCAGCTCATACCATCCCAACTGTGAAATATGGAGGTGGAAATATAATGTTATAGGGCTGTTTCTCTTCCTCCTCTCCTGGTGAGCTTGTCCTTGTACAAGGGACATGGATAGTGCGAAATTCATCCTGGAGAGGAACCTCTTCATTCTGAAAAAAGCCTGAACGTTGCGAGGAGGTTCACCTTTCAACAGGATAATGATCCAAAAGACACAAAAATGCCTCAGGAAGAAAAAAGTGAAGGTTCTCGAGTGGCCACGTCAAACCTGAGGACTCAACCCAATAGAAAATATGCGGCGGGATCTTAAGTTTGTCGTCCACCGCAGAGCACCAGGGAACATGACTCCGATGGAGCGGTATTGCAAAAGGGAGCGCGCAAAACTGTTCAAACAGCATTGCGCAAAAGTCATTGCTGGCTATCCAAAGCGATTGCTGCCAAGGGTTTTAACCAAGTACTATGACTTGATGACTTGGTGTGAATACTTCTGCAACAATGAAATACAGACATATGCAATTTATCTGTCATAAAGGGCACACGTTTGGAGAATGTTGTGTTTGCGTTTTTGACTTTCATCCAAACAGGTGAAACGCACGTTTATTTGGTTCTGTACTGAGAGATTGAGCATTGCTCATGATTATGAATGATTTTCCAACTCACTGCATCTATCTGTCTTTGCTGAGCTCATTATGCGGTGAACATCATGCAATATTGTGACTTATCCCAGGTTCATCAAAGTACTTCTACAATGAACCGAACAACATCAAAGCTTGTCTTCGCATACATTGAGAATGTGATGTGACACTCTCGCCAAGCCGCCCCAAATTCCTCTCATATTTTAAGACTTTTTTCACATTTTGGATCCGACTCCTGTTATTCCAAAAGAAAGAGACTGTCAAGCCCAGCTGAGGAGTCCAAAAGATTATTTGAGCTGCACTTGGGGACGTAAGGTGTGACAATATGCGCCAGTGAGGCAAATAAACTTCCCAAACTTTATTTGTTCCAAGACTCTGTTCGTAAACCGAAGCTGCGTGTTTTTCAATGTGTCCCTTTACTGAGTTTAAGTCTGTGAATGTGAAGGCTTACCTCAAAGGTATTGAGAACATGTTGACAAACTTCCCGGAGCTCAGTCAGGCCCCTCCTCAGAGGCTCTACTGCAGGAGTTCCATCTGGGAAAAAAACAGCCGAGGCCTGTGAGGAAATGGCGTAACACCACAACGAAATACACTGGGAGCCAACATTTTTTTAAATGTCGCAATGCCGATTTCAAGCACGCTCCCAAAAGAGTCGTCAACAATAAGGGCTTGACTCTAATTTGAATGTTCCCACTGGTATTTAGTAGATACTTACTGATGCTGTTGGACAGCAAACATTTCAAACACGCAAGCAGCACTTGCAACATGAGATCATTTCTTTGCAGCCAGACTGACGTTTTTTGTTGATCAAAACCTAATGTCATCACTTGCAGAAGTGCACCAAAATGAAAATAATTGGCCTAAAGGGAAACCAAAAATGAGATCAATGCCGAAAACCAAAACTGTTCAGCTTGATCATTTTCTGTACTGTCTTTTGTCTATATTCATACTGCTAGTCTGTCACATTTATCTAATTTTTCAACGGTACAATTCCTTTTTTTTCTTTTGATGGTGTTCTACTGTTTTTGCATTCAATGTAACACATAAGCAATAGTTAAAATACCAATAATTTTCGTACTAGTGTCATTTTTACATGCAAACCTATTATATAAGTGCCAATGTTAATGTCAATCAAGAGTCCCTACATGAATGACCATATTTGATTTGTGCAAACACTGCAGCACATGGTGTCATATTTTGTGCACATATGAGTCATGAGGAAGTAAAGTGAACAAATGCATAAAGTGATCGAATTTAACAAAAAAATGGAGAATCGTGCCCTGCAATGTGAACATTGCCAAGTGCAAGCTCTCTGGTTCCTTGTGAGTGATGCGCATGCCTTTCATGGCTACCAGAGAGGCAGTCCTCAGTGGCCACTTAGCCCTCACCTCCCACGCCAGTGGTCGACAGTACAACAGCGGAATTTGGGCTCTGGGCTCATTTCTCTTTGTCAAGACACCAACTTTGCTCTGTTCAGCGGGCTGTCGGCGCATGATTGCGTGTGGTTTCAATGACAAAAGTCTTACAGACCAAAACTGAATAATACACTTTTTGGATTTTGGTGGCCTAGTATTTGCTACATCCCTTTTAAGGACTTCATTTACAACCTACATTTGTGAGACACAACACCATCGGCAGGCAAAGCAGGACAAACAAAAATAAGGAAGGAATCTGTCTCTCATCAATCCCATTTCCATCAAAATGGAATTCGTTTTTCAAGGAAATAAGTTGAGTGTGAAGATTTCAGAAAAAACAGTATTAAACTGAGATAACATATTTTCACACTTGATTGCCTGTTCCAATGATTTAACTGTAGAGTTATTGCAGGTTTTATCATGCTGACTGTTTAGCCCTGGAAATCCAAAATTCTCAAAGACTAAAGTGTAAATGACATCAGCTACCTCGCAGATCTTGTAACTTTGTATTTGAAATCCTCTTTATCATCATTCACAAGTTTCTGCTCTGTCATTGTGTGATGCATTACACAATAAATTGAAGCAAAAGAGTAATAAAGCAATACATATAAAATATCAAATATAGAACAGTTGATCATTGTCGAAAAAAATGTGCATTTAATTGTACGAGGAAAAGGTGGTTGTAGAAGAACGCAAAAGATAAACATGTTTCCGAATTGATCGATTGTCACAGTGTCACATTACAAGAGGACCAAAATAGAAAAGAAGATAAGGCACATGCTTCATGCTCCTTGAGAGGTCACAGTTAAAGAAGGCCATGAGCTCGAGGCCAAGGATTCTACAAGAATTCCTTCCTTAGGGCAAAAACAAAAAGCTGTGACCATTGTGCGTAGATCATTCATGTGATACAACCACAGTTGAAAAGTATATTTTCCTCTTATAAGAGCAGTCTCTTTCATCAAAGCGGGAAGTGTGGGCAACTAAAAGCCACGAGACATTTTCTTCCTGATCAAGTCACGTTTACTGTGCTGCACAGGAAACTAAAATGCCAAGTCTTGCTTTGTTGCACAGTTTTGCTCAAAAGAACAGAAACAACAGACTGAAAACACAACCATTTCTCAATTAAACCATAAAAAATGTCATCGTTAAAGCAACAGATTTGCATTTGCATAATGTCTGTGATATGTTGAAGTGCAAGTTTTTCGCTGTTGTCCTTTATTTGCATACAATGTAAGTTCACAGGACAATTTGTTTATGAATAAGAAGGGATAGAAGCTGGCGGAAGGGTGCCCAAGTCGTGGATGGAGGATGAAGTGGCAAAGTAGAGTAAAGTGCCCATCTCCAGTCCATCCATTTTCAAAACCGCTTCTCCTCACTAGGGTCGCGGGGGGTGCTGGAGCTTATCCCAGCTATCTTCAGGCAGTAGGCGGGGGACACCCTGAACTGGTTGGCAGCCAATCGCAGGGCACACAGAGACGAACAACCATCCGCGCTCACACTCATACCTAGGGGCAAATTAGAGTGTTCAATCGGCCTGCCATGCATGTTTTTGGAATGTGGGAGGAAACCGGAGTACCCGGAGGAAACCCACGCAGGCACGGGGAGAACGTGCAAACTCCACACAGGATGGCCGGAGCCAGGATTAAACCCACGCCCGATGCTGTCTCTCACTGTGAAGTCATCGTGCTAACCAGTCGGCCACCGTGCCGCCCCTCCCATCTCCGGTCATTTATTTGAATTAAGTTACGCCACTTTCTTGTTCAGAGTGTGTAATTCACACGTACGTGCGCACGGTACTTTGTGTCTGGAGCCGGCGCTGCTCAAAACACACTTTTGTGGTGAGTGGTGACTGTATCACAAATCTAACGTTACGTGTAGTCTCTGCTTAAAAGTCTCACAAGGACAGTGTCTGGGATTTGCTACCTTTTTTTTATCTAACATTAAATCTAAGTTGTAACATTTTGTATTGAGCTTGAAACAATGTGATGTGATTCTGAACCAGTGTTTGTCAACACAATTCCACGTGAGCCCTCACTGATTGTCAATGTTGTCTGTAGAAAACAAAAAAAAGCCATTAAATGTATCCTTAGAAACATCGTGTCTGCGTTAGAGAGGAGGTCTTTTTTTTATAATACTATAGAATATATGCTTTCGTTAAAGTGGGGTGTTTGTGACAGCCTGTACTGTAGTTTTGTAGCACATACAAAGAAAATCGGCACTCACTTGCTGTGTATCACGTTGCTGGTCAAAGAAACAAAAATATTCCAAACCACAATGATTGGTGTCAGGGTGTCCCTTACCTCGCGTCTGAATGCGAAAGTTTATCTTGTTCTCTGATGGATGGGTGATAGTGTAGCCGCAGAACTCAACAGATTCGCTGGTGTAAATAAAGAAAGCAAAAGTGAAATGATTGTGAATTGGGTTAAAACTGTTGAAACATTACTTTAACCAACTTGATTAAAAACACTGACTCTTTCATGATCATGTATCTCAGAGAGTTCCCCAGGGTATGATCTTCATCATGCATCACAAATGTCACACTGCCCTCATCGGAACCATCGGCTTGGACCTAAAACGCATTGCAGTTCAATTTAGAAGCTTTTAGCGAATGCTTTATATAATGTCAAATATCAACAGCGCTCCCTAGTGAAAAGAAGGTCGCGTCTTGGCCTGAATTCTAAAACCTAAATATAGTCGTTTCTGTTAAATTCTAAAATTACGCAAATCAAACTTTAACTGTTGAGTATGACTGAGTTTGATCACCAATGGATCACGTGTGATAAAGTAGCAATTCAGTTTGCTAGTCGCCATATATGCTAGTATGTACAGTATTGTTGGTGTGTTCTTTATAGTGAACGCCATCAGTAGCCGACGGGACGGTATGGTTACTCTTAAAATTACAAAAACAAATTGAACAATATTTTTTGGTTGTACGGTTTTAGTCTTTTACCATCTCGAGAATTCGTTTCTTCTCGCCTCCAGTAGCCATGCTGACCGCTTACACTCCTACTGTGTTTCCTGGTGTAAAACCCCCGAATTGTATCTGACAGGCAAAGGTAAGGGTGAGCTTGTTGACTTCCACTAAAACACAGAAAAACATTTTTTTAATCTACTACATTTTCTGCATCCTATTATTTTTTTAATTTGGGTTTTTAATGAATTTATCTGTAATGGAATAAATCTAAATTAATCTTAAAAAAATAACTATAATTCATTTTCCTACAAATAACCTGCAAGAAAAAAAGAGGAGGAAAGTTATACCCTCGTCTCATGACGTAATTGAACGGCAACAAAACAGAAAGTCAATGCATGTAGTCCAACATTTAACCAGGTCTACGGATCTTGCGTTTGTGGAATGTTATTTGGACTACATTTCCCATTAACTGAACAAATTAGTGTCCGATCAAAAATTCCGGCTGCTAGATTTCGAAGCGGAAGTCACTTGGAAGGGATTTGCTAAATGTAGAAGTCCTGCTGTTTGAGATGTTGGACTTTTGCGTCAATGTGCATCTTTGAACGTCGCTTGTAATCAAGGTTTTGGAGTAAGCGTTTGTATGTGACATTATGTTGCTATTGGTGCATTTTTATTTTAGATTGATTTAAATGTTTGCCGAGTGTGTCAACATTAGCAAAAGAAAAAAAAACACTCGTCAATTTGATCATTCTAGTTTCTGTTTAGTGTTCTTTTGTGTACCTCACGCCAGCAAGACAACCTCCATCCGTTTACGAATGTTTACAATTTCATTTGAATGTTGATGCGGACATTGTCTTTACTAGTTATTAAATGTTTGACGGGGGCCTTTCAGATTAGTCCCCCTAGTCGTCTATTCATATTCTTGTGTTGACAGATCCGTCCCGACTGTATAGCCATGGCAATTTTATTTGCCGTGGTGGCTCGTGGAACAACCATCCTAGCCAAGCATGCATGGTGTGGAGGCAACTTCCTAGAAGTGACTGAACAGATCTTAGCCAAAATTCCATCCGAGAATAACAAGTTGACATACAGCCATGGCAGGTAGGTGTGCATTTGCTCCACACGCGTATTTTACGTTATTCACCCTAACTCATTAACTTTGCATGGAGCTCTACTTTATTGCCGAACACCATTACAGAAGGTGCTACTTTTTTCAGTGCAGTGTTATACCGTCAGATTAGTGCGTCCTAACGTTTGTAAAATTTAAGATATCTATTGTTGTCCTATATTTTTTTAAATTAAATTATTGTAAATTTCAGTTTCTATTGAGTTTGTTAACAAAGAAATAACAAATTAATTTAATTATTATTTTTTTTAAATTAAACACTATGATCTATTTAGTATATTTTTTGCACACAAGCGCAAGGTAGGTCTATAGAATTCCACATAAGTGATTGTCGAAGTAAAAATAAAAGCTTTTTAACGAAACTTTAAAAAAGAGTATGGTGTTTATACACTGTATACACATGCAAATACTGTGCTTTGATTAAAAAAAGAGGCTTTTAGTTTCTTTGTGGGATTTAAAAGAGTAGCTCTGTTTTTTTAGGTGTGTATTCATTAATATAGTGTATGGAGCAAAATATGAAATAATATTCTTTAAAACCTTTTTATCTTTCAGCTATCTCTTTCATTACATTTGCCATGACAGAATCATATACCTGTGTATCACCGATGATGTAAGTATTGGTTCACCTTGTCATTTAATATTTGTATAAGCTTCTTTGCATCTCAGCCACTTTGCAAAACTGGCATACATTCAAACGCATGCGACTACCATAATGTGTTTTTAGCAACACTTATTATAGCTAAAAATGTGCTGTTTGATGGGAGGGTTGAATGTCTCATTTCAGATGAAGTATTATGTACATTTTTTAATTGATGTGCATTTTTTGTGTGTGAAAGGACTTTGAAAGGTCTCGTGCATTCAGCTTCCTCAGTGAAATCAAGAGGCGCTTCCAGACCACGTATGGGTCAAGAGCACAAACAGCCTTGCCGTACGCCATGAACAGCGAGTTCTCATCGACGCTGGCTGCTCAGATGGTGAATATGACAAGAGTACCCTCAGTGTTTTCAGTTATTTTCTTTTTTGTGGTCAAGGAAGGTTTATTGTGTCACTTTCCTCTTATTGAATCTATTTTCATTTGACACCTGCATTGTCACCTACTGCCAGTTAAAAGAACGACAGACAAAGCTTGATATAATGGGCAAAAGCATTCACTTACCATGCTCATGCTACACATGTGACAGACTGAAGAACAACACAGAATTGACTCATAATACATAGTCATCCTACATGAGAAACATATGGTGACAATGAAAATGAAATACGAGGTGGGTGAACTCACATAACAAATTGTACTACTTTTGGAAAGAAAGAAACAACAACAACAAACCCGTAATTTCCAACAACTGTTTAAAAAAAAAAAAGAGTGCCTGTGTCTGTGTGTGTTTTGAGCCTCATCAAAAAACAAAAACACACAATAAAACTGAGCGTTACAGAGGTTACATTTTTCCAATGATTGAACTTCAACTTAGCTGGGTTGCCTCTGTCACCTTTGTGGGGGTAAGCGGAAGGTCCATGCAAGATCGGTCCTACGCCGTAGCAGCCAGCTAGCAATGAGCTTCGGCTGTCTACTCCTACTAGTATTACTGCAAAGCATAAACACGTTGCGTGTTCGGTCCTATGCCAGTAGTCAGAGCCTTCATGACGGCGAATGCTACACTTCTTACAAATATCATTTTTGTGAAAGGATTACAATGTGTAATTAGCAGAGGGAAATATGGAAAGCTAATTGCTAAGATAACCTAATGTTATCGTCAAAGACCAGAATGAAGTGCTTGGGTGATGGCGTACACTTAACAGAGATCTCCCTTGCATGTCGTTAAAGTTAAGTGTATCTAACTTTGAACAGAAAAATGCAATTGTGTGTCTGGAGAGAACGGGTAAAAAAAAAAAAATTGATGCCACACACGAAGCTAAGCAGGCCACGAAGGGTCGCACAGATTGTGGTGAAAAAAACAAACTCACAGTTGAGGCATGCCAAGATGCTAATTGTCTCGGTAGCATTACACTAATATTAATCACAGAAGCTAGTGAAAAGAGTAACCATAGCATGTACGAAGCCTGCTCATCACATAGTGCGGCAAGCTTTACATTTGCATGTTTAAAAGGACATTAATATAATATCTCAAGAATAACATGCACCTGTGGAATTAGCCCCCACTTTCTCATAATCGCCCTTCAAAAGCTTTTTTTCATTTTTTTTTATACTCATGTATTATAGGTGCCCTTATTTGCTGGTATCCACCCCCCAAAAAATGAACTGTTATTTGTGTAGTATTTTAATGGATTGGGATTTCTTGTGTCCAAACATTTTTTGTGCAAAGTGAAATTCTTACCTTGCTCACAATTCTGTTTGTCAACATTGAAGCTGTGACACTTTACTGTTCCAACTGGCTTTTGTGTGATCACACCTGATCTCACCAAACCAAAGAATGGCAGCATGTTTTCGTAATTGTGCTTTTTCTCGTGTATTCCCTGTACTTGTACTCTGATTCCTGGCGCGGTTTTTGTTGCAACAGGCAGCATGTCTGTTGCTCTGTGTCTTCTGTTATCTAGCAATTTTTCATCAGTTTTAAAATGATTGATTGTAAATACATGCACCATTGTGAAGTGCTAGGGAAGAGTTTCTACCAGAATAGATATTACCGTTAGTTTGTGTTGCTCGTTGAGGACTTTGCTTGAAGTTGGCAACAGTCGCACATGCGCATGATGCTCTCCTGGTATTAAAAGTGAGCCACCTAGCCAGGAATGATTCTACAGTACCCACTCATGGTTGGATAAAAGCATTCTGAAAGATTTACCCTTTTTAATTAGAAAGAAGAACTTTGGCGAGCATTGGGAATGGGGAAGAAGAGGTGGCGTGCGCTAGTGCATCAGAAAGCGTAAGAATATGAACCGGACCCCTTCAGCTTTCTATGATCATAACAAATGTCACTTATGGGAATTCAGGCATGTGTCTTGGCGTTTACTGAGACATGGCTGTCAAATTCAGACCGTGACTCTTCTTTGGAAATTAGCGTTGTTCCTGTGCCACTCAACCTGGACAGTGAAGTGATGCCTAAAGACTCAAGCAGAAGGCGTATGCTTGTACATAAACTTCGATTTGTGCGCGATAGTACCATCATGTAATTGCGCATGCGCGGCTGTGTCTACCTGATATTGAAATTTTGTCAGTTTAATTGAGGCCGTTTTAATTTCCAATGGAATTTCATCAAATACCCGTTGTATACATCCACCCCAACACTGACGCCAAATCTGCTACGGGCACAATGGGGAAGTAAACCCAAGAATTCATCTTGACTAGAAAATGTGATGAAGTCTATCTATAATAGTCCTAAGGAAGGTGCATGCTATTTCGAATAGTGCTAATCAACCACTTCAAAATGAGGTTGAGCTTTTACCCTCAGTCCGTCAGTTTAGGTTTCTTTGGCGAGGACAAATAGGCTCCAGGGTTCATTTATCCCAAGTGTAATTTATTTACTTAATGGCAACTAGCTTTTAGGTTATTCATGTTCTTGGTTACCATTGCAAATGTGCCCATCTGCTTGTTGCACGTTATGCAATAACTGATAATAATTGTCCATTTATGGTACAAGCTCTGGAGTAGCACGTTAGCAATCCTGTGTACAAGTGTGATGTGTCCCCTTTTTAATTTTTTTTTATTTTTTTTTTTTTAAATTGATCTGTTTTTTTAGGTTTTCATATTATCTCGAATGTTATGTTATTTTGTAATTGTGTGCCTTCCCCAAGATGTGCTCCTGCCGCAACATTAATTTCACAGACAAAAAAAGAGTTTCTGATTCTGATAATGCTGACCCTCAATGATGAATGTTTTGTTTTTGTAGTTATTCTTGAGCAATTTCGGTTTGCGTGTTCTCATTTTATTTGCACTTTTCCTTCCAGAAACACCACTCAGATCCCCGGGGATCTGATCGGCTTACTGAAACACAGATGCAAGTGGATGACCTGAAGGGCATTATGGTCCGCAACATAGGTGTGTGTCACATCAACATAAAGGGTTGTATTTTCACTTGTCTGTATATACAGTACGGCCGCCACAAATTACTATTTTGTTCGTCAAATAGTCACCAATAGCCGCGATTAGTCAACTAGTGGAGTCGGATCATATGTAAATAGCAGCATATCGCACCAACAAGTAGGTGCTCTTATACAACCATCATTATCTTACAGCTTTAATTCTGTAAGGTGTGCAAATTAAAAATAAAGACAATTAAGATGATAATACATTCAACCTTGATTAAACTTTACAGCTAGCACAAGCATTCATGTTGTGTTTATAAATGATGGTGAAACCTAAATTGGAGGTGATCCATACTGTGGCCTTAAACATATTTTGCCGTAGTTGTTTAGTACATTTAAAAATTGAACCAGAAACTTATCAAACGGTTTTTGCTTTGACTCACTAGCATGTATAATTTAAAGATATCTACAAAATCAAAACGAGGTACCCACCTAAAAAAACAAAAGTCTTAAAGATTTGTACCAATGTATTTATTTAGCACTCTAACATCATATATCGTAATGAACTGGGTTATGTGGGTTTTATTTTTGTGTGTTGCGGTCTAGGGGTCAGTGGAAACACATCAAGTTCGGTTACTTTAGGTGCTCTTATTTCCAAGTTCTTAAAGAGACATTAGGGCTGCCAAGATTAGACGACTAATCAGGGTGACGTCGACAATCAAAATTGTCAACAAGTCATTTATTTTATTTGCCGTATTGCTTTTCTCTTGAAACTGCCTCGTCTCATGCCTGCATTGGCATCTCATAACAAAAAAAACCCCACATTAAAACGTTTGTTGCAATATACAATGTTATAGTGTTAAGAAAAATAAAACAATATTCCTCCTGTTGCCATGTGGATTACACACAATTGTGAGGTTACATATTGTATGCATTCATATGCGTTGCAGATTTGGTTGCACAGAGAGGGGAGAAACTGGAGTTGTTGATTGACAAGACAGAAAATCTTGTTGATTCTGTGAGTATTTTTTCCCTTTTTTCCAGTGTATACTTGATAATAGCTGGCTATTTACATTAAGTGATTGAAAATCCTTTTCTGTTTTTTTATTTTAGTCTGTCACGTTTAAGACCACAAGTCGTAATCTGGCCAGAGCCATGTGTATGAAAAACCTCAAGTTGACCTTTGTTGTTGTGCTCGTGTGCCTGGTGAGTAATTGTGTCTAATATTGTTGTTTATAATTTTGCATCTTTGTATCTGTGTAATTTTCAAATCAAAATAGAAACAATAGAAACAAAAAAAATGAAATAATGTAATTACTTGTTTTCTTAATGTTCGTTCCAAAAACCAAAATAAAAAAACTCGTTTTCTGATTTTCGATTTTGTGAACAAATGGAAAAAAACAAGATAACAGGCGTATTAGATGTCTCATTCATTTCTGATATTTTCATATGTAATATATATAAATTTGAATCTGACGAGAGCTTTCATCTGACTCGTGGGGACTTAATTTATATCTATTGAGTTTTAGCCATAGTATACAGAGGGATGGCCCCGATATTTTTAATTCAGTGGATTCTTCACCGAAGCTCAGTGAGTGCCTTTTGAGAGGAAGACGTTTAATGTCCAAAAAACGTAAAAATATTGAGGTGATCGTTCTAATATTTGCCACAGTTGAAGTGGTCATAAGTAGAGAGGCGCACATACATTTTGGTGATAATTCATAGCAGTTTTCAAGCGACATTAAGAATCTAAATAAAGCCTGGTAAACATAGCAACATTTTAAAATTGTCGGCGGACTTCCAAAACCGGAAAGACCCCATACATGATGAAAAAAAAAAAGTCATGGGTATAACAGTTTTGAATGTACAGTGTGTGTGGTGTGCAGTCACGCATCAAAATCAACACAAGCCAGTTCCGCACACGAATATTACCAGGTCCGACTGGAAATCCTGCAAAACCTCTTGAGATTTAAGGTGACTTTGGAGAACACAAACATGGTGGACAAAGAAGAGGAAGTGGCGATAGTTGCTGGTTTGTTTTTAGTAGAAAAAAAGCTACAGACAGTGTGGACATGGCCTTTTCTGTTGCACCACGATCTGTTGCACGATCACCGACCGTGTTTCCTCTGCCCCTTCTTTTGGCCGCACATCACTGGCAACAGGATGCGTGCTCGATTGTACTTTGCACAACACACACAGTGTTTATTATCCCAGATTTAAGAACGGATTGGTCTCATTGTCCTTCGGCGCGATCGAGATCAGTCAGAACACGCCACACGTGGCAGGAATATTTGATTAGATTATCTTTACGATAATCAGAGCATCCTTACAATTGTTGTGAGGTGATAACTTGAGCAAATTATCCTGCCATGTGAACCAGGCTTAACCAAAGACTGTTTTTCAAATGTTTATTTTCTTAAAAGGTCATTTTTTTTCGTAAAGAAACATTTCCAATGCATTTTGTATTTTTCTTAATCATAGCCACGTGTCTTACATTTGCAATAGAGGCTGACATATTTTTTGGGAGAATCCTGCGGGATTACTGCAGGATGGGAGTCAACTTTACCTTCAATGACTGGATTGGGTGCTGGATAAAATATTTGTGCGAGAGTCCAGTTTGCAGCAGATGAAAATATCTGATTTGAAGAAAACGTCATAATCGCCTGTATTTATTTATTTTTTCCATTGCTGCACAAAATCAGAAAATGAGTCATTATCCATTTTTCATTGCTATAGTGATATAGTATACACAATGGCACTTCACTGTATGAACTGTATTAACTTGTGTCTCTCTGCCCCTTTAAGGTTGTCATTTACATTATTGTCTCTGCTTCCTGTGGTGGCCTCACCTGGCCGTCCTGTTTCAAATGAGAAGACCATGGGCGTAATAGGACTAACGTAGAAAGCGAAGAGGGAAGCACCTGTTCAACCGTGATTGCCAATGGACGGAAAAATGACACAATCATTGCTTTACTTCTTTCGCCTCAGTTTGCCTGAAAGACACTTGCTCCCACTGCTGCTGCTTTGATAGTGTGCACTTGCCTTCAGCAGAGGAAGCCCTCCCCCTCATAGCATCCAAATGGACAGTAGCACAGTAATCCTGTCTTCAACTGTTTTGTCTCCCTGATTTATTGCACTTTCACTGCATCTCTGTATTCCATCCATTCGAACTGAAACCAAAACCCACCACTTGCTTGTTCATTAATGTGCACTGATGAATCATGACATATAAAAACTAAAAGCTTCAGAAATGTGGAGAAGATCAACCAGACATTGTCACTGGTCCCTTTACTGAATACTAATGTTGGACAAATGTACATGTAAGAAATAACAAACACAGATGTTGTGAATCTTTGTTTTCTTGCCAGCCACGTAGTGTATGATGCAGTAAATTCTGTAAATCTGAAATTATACAAAACATATATTGTACATCTGAATGATTATGTATGCAAGAATAAATATCATGGCATGTGACTGATGATTGACGGTAATTACTAATTCAAAATGTGATATTTTGTCTGACAAAATCCTGTAATCTTTATTAATTCTCAAGGTTTTTCAGAGCAATGCACCTTTTTGTCTTTTAATTTTAGTATGGTCTTTGTGTCTCCATATTGTTCATAATCATGCAAGTATTTAATAACTATATAATGGATGATTTCAAATAAAAAAACAGATGTTAATATGGGGTTGATGTCTGCAGCAGTACAACTATATTGTATGTTAAAAACTTGTCAACATGATTAGATTTAGATTTTCGAAACATCAGGTTTATTTGAATTAACCTTTACAATGTAAGCTATTAACCAATAAGAAAATACACATCTTCAAAACTCAGAATAATTAAATGAAGACAGATTCAGTAAAAAGTCAACGTAAAAAAAATTAAATAAAAACTAAAAGTTTTGTTCAATTTTCTTGCTCCGCTGTAATATTTTAGTCGACGTAATCGATAAGTAAAGCGATTGCAAGTCAGTTTCATAAATGGATCGAGTTCAAAGTTCACGGGACTAAAAGCATGAGTCACAGGTGTGCAAATGACTGTTTGAACATGAGCACCTCCATGTTGGAAATTGGAGCGTAACTCACACACTTCTACCATTTCTAATGCTCCAAACAAAAAAGGCTTGTTGATAAATTAAGGCAACGCTGCATAAGAATTTGGGTTCGCCTCATCAAAACTACACGGCGCGCCCCCGGTGTTTGTGCACGCTCCCGCTGACAGGTACATTTGTGCTTTATTTCAATACGTTTATTACACACCACTCAATTATTGACTCCTTTATTCGTCACGCATTAGAGTGCGCTTGTCACTCATTTTACCTGTGTTCGAAGTTTAAATATTAGGTACTTCCTTAAATTGATCAACACAAACTTGTTCACGCGACTGCCAGCTAACGCCCCAACGCCAATATTGTGTTTGTTATGCATTTCTATTTTAATTTTAGATGCCGTTTAGATAATTGAACTAATGTTGCATATTTGTTAGCATCAAACCAATCGCTCTCACTGGCGAGTTGTGGCGCTTAAATTACTTAAAAAATCATCTACGTAACTTTGACGATCAAGCTTCTTGGTAAAGTTCGTTTCGGTTTAAATGAGCAGTAGCTGTCGTGTAACCTTAACTCGAAGGATGATTTATGGGCTAGGGGGAAAAACATTTACCAGATATTTGTCTGCACCCTCCACTTAAGTCCTGATCTATACATAGAGACCACTTGTTGTAGGATAATCCGTCCCTTATGTATGTTTGGCAATCGCCTCGTGTGTGGAAACAGGTGATTTAAAATTAACCTTACTGCAAATAACCCCAACAAGATTCACCCATACTTTGCTCACTCAATTGCATTAATTTACTAGTACGACTAGTGTTAATACGTAAAGTCGAGTACACATACATTTTTGTAGATTTTTCAGATTTTATCAAATAGATTTTTTTTAGTTGCCAAAAGGCTGCTAACTGTCCACTGGTGGACTGTGAGATGTCCAAAAACGCCTCTCGCGTCAAACAATTTGCAAGCCGCTCAAAATGTGGGTAGGCAGGTTCACCGGTTACCGAGTATAGATAGTTAGGTGACGTCACACACCTCTGGACTTTCCCACGGCGCCATGTTGGAGGATTATCAAATAAATAGATACTTATGACAGCAAACGTCATGAAATGGTGAATTACTGTGCGGTGTTTGTCACAACACAAGTGAGGGGTACCAGGAAAAGACGCAGATCGCTGTGTTCACGAAGCAGCATAGCTTCCCGCGATTTACCCTGTCCATACCTGTTTGTTCTGAACACTATGATGAAGGTAAGATTTAATGCATTAAAAAGTACATGTTGGATACTATACATGCATGGATTTTACGTCAGAAATGTAGGATTCTTAGATTACCAGAATAGCATCTGAATCCCACCATGTAAACTGCTGTCTAAGAGCCTTGAGGCCTATGTTAGGCAGTCACTGTTCATAAGCCAAGGTGGCAAATACACTGGGTCAGCAAGTGAAATAGTCTGTTTTATTTTTCCCCACTTGTGGATCATAGTTGTTAATGTTGGCCACTTTGACATGTCTTTTGCATCCAAAGTTTGCCCAACTTGCATCCCTCAGTTTTGCACAAGAAGATTGGCCGTTCCGTTGCTGATATTAACTGATTAGGTTTATTCGCCCAAAATGAACTAACTTGCTGTGCATGTTAGCTTCTACCTTAGTTAACTGCTCGGAATGAGGTGCCTCCCCCTACATTTTTGCTTTGGATGGCTGTTGCCACATTTTTCTGGCAGCTTTCTGTCTGTTACTGATCTTTGCAGTCTTCCATACAAAGTAAAAAAAAAAGTTTGCTTCAAGAGGGCACAATTGGAACGTTAATGAAAGCAACTTAATCTGTTTATAGACAATTTGAGAAACTCTTGGAAAAGTAGAAGAAAATGTTGTATACTTGAGTGGCTGGGTTTTTCTCTTATTCTGTGTTTTAAAAATAACACTTTACTGCCAAGTAAACTCTGGTGTCACACTGCTGCCGCAGTGTTGGGATCAAGTGTCAAGCAGTGTGTGTTCATCATTAGGCTATGTCATCAGACAGTGACGTTTCAGTCTAAGATCATTTATAGTGTCTTGGCTGAGGAAGTACCAGACCAGTAGGTGTACTTGCAAACTAGGTTCTTCCTCTCTGACGCTGCCTTGCGATTCTCTTTTTACTTATCTGTTTTTAAAAGGCTGCCTGATCCTTTCCCTCATAAAATAGACTTGGGCTGCTTAGCAACAGTGACAAGCATCTAAGCCTGGCAGTCTGCGGCCACTCCCCCTTCGCTGTGCTCAGCTGGGATGAGTTCACGTGCTCATTTCTTGGTTAACTTGGGTCTGAGCAGTCTTTGACCATTGTACCGCGACCAGGAGTTGTAGACAATGTCACCTTTGACAACGTGGTCCCTCAAAGAGAGAAGCACTAGAAAGCAGCACGCAGGCAGAACATTTTACCGCAAGTTGTAACTTTAGGTTTGCACAGCTGACTGAACACAAGGAGGGAGATGCATCTGGACGATTGCTACAATGTGAGTGTCAATAACTACTGCTTGCTCAGTTGGTGAGATATTAGAATTTTTAGCAAAAACAGCAATTCCCTTTAGTTAATCGTACCGTGATATCTTCTTTGATTTGTCTATTTTTCCAGTGTACCACGATGTTTAATTTTACCATAGTAGTACCATAGATCTTGTTTACACTTTTACATAAGCCTATTGGATCAAATAAGCTCTGTGCACTGCCCTTGTGGTTCCTAATACAAGGATAATGTTCACTGAAGGGTCAGTGTGTACAGACTATGACCAAAGCATGATTTGTATTAAAATGCTTCATTTCTGTCTGTTACCGGTCAACCAGATTTGGGTGGTTAGGCATCATGTTTTTTTTTTTGTTTTTTTTTGTTATTGTTTTTTTTTTAATAGACCCGGTTGTAGAATTTATTATGTGTGTAGAATGTGGAATATTCTGTTTATTTCACATGGTAGTTGCTTGTTAATTTGTGGCAATTTTGCTTGTCAAACTTGCACCTAGTAGTCATGTGCACAATGTTCTGTTCCACCACACACCCTAATTTGATGATGATAACATTTTAATGTTACTGTAACAGTGACCCCTTGTTCTTAAAATCAATTTTCTGAACTTGAATAATATACAACAAAGAGAATAACTAGGGCAGATGAAGTTTTGTTTTTCCTGGTGTTTGCTACTTCCCTAAGCCTGAGAAAGTTGAGTACCCTAGGTTTTCCCCTATCATGTTACTCTCTGGATCACTGCACTGCAGCAAACCTTTCAGAACTTTATTGCCATTCATCAACAATTGTATTTCCACAGCTTGATAAGAAATGTACTAGCGAAAGAAATTTGCAACAGCAAGAACTTTTTAAACCTAAATTCTCTTTAATTGCGATTGAAGTTGAATTGCATGCACAACGATGTCAGTCAGTCTGCATACTCGTTAACTTCACTGGTGATTTGATACCCTATTTTGGTACAACGAACCACAATGGTGCTTTTGTTGTCTTAGAAGATCGAACTTAAAAATGAGTTCCCTAACTGCACATTGCATTTATTGAATTTCTGTTGCCTCATTTTAGAAAGAACTTGTCCCTGTGTTCTGTATGCCGTTATATTGCTGGTGCTTCAATACTCCTTTTTTTGGTGGGGCCATGAATAATTTGACATCCAGCTACTGTTACAATGCTGGATGTACACTAGTGCAAGCAATTAAGCAAATGCTCTTTTGAAACAGCAAACATCATTTTACAATCGTCAGTCTTTTTCTCTTGGTTTGTCCCGGTAGGAGGGCCGCCATAGTGTCATCCTTTTCCATCTAAGCAAGGACTTCTTTTGACACCAAGTACCACCTAAAAAAATAGCTCCTCAAGTCCCATCAGAGTGTCCAGTATTATAGTACAGCAATGTAGACCTAAGCGGTCCTCAAAAAAACAAGACGTTCATTGCAAAAATGTGTATTTAATATTGTAAGATATTGTGCCATTATGCACAGTTTAAACATCTACGGTGTGCTTTGATAAAAGAAAATTTTGGATCTAAATAAGAGACGAAAAAATTATACCCAGGAGCTCTATGATGTGGTTGGGGAAGTCTGGGCTTCCCTCCTTAAGAGGATGCCCCCACAATCTGACCTCGGATAAGCAAAAGAGAATGAAACCCCCCCAAAAATATATATGAGTAAATACAAATGTATAGTGTTGTGGTGCCACACTTTGAGAATCAAACTAAGCCTCTGCATTTTCCTTTCAAACACGAGCTGCCCTCATATCTTCTCTCAATCCCTCTATGAACCTTCTTTTTGGTCTTAATCTTTCAAGTCTGGTCTCTCTAACTTTGTGCCCAAAGCATCTTACCTTGGCTGTCCTATACACCCCGGTAACTCTGAAGAAGACCTCAGAATCATCTTCACCACCTCTGCAACATGGCACGCCTGCCCGTGGTTATAAATGGTACTCTTCTACCGAGCAGAGATGCTCGTATCACATACCACGCATGAAACTTTTCTCCACTATTCAAAGTCCTCCACCCTTTCTACCTGTAGCTTCCCTTTTAGTCCTGCACCAACCCCTTATCCATGCACATATTTTATTTTGCCTTTGAATAATTTTCATTCCTATACTTTCCTATCTATACCTAAACCTTTCTAAATGGTCCCCCTGATCTCACTGCAGATTACAATGACCCGGCATTCAGTCATACATGTAGAAAGATTTCTTACTTGCGCAAGTTGAGGATATAGGCAGAATTATTGGCGGATTCACAACACGTGTGTCAGCAAGTTTTCTTCACATTGCCCTGCATCTGTAAGGAATCACAATTCATTCTTAATGACAGCTTGTGCCAGTTGATCTGCAATCTGCATACAATGCAACCTTATTTCCCCATAAAACATCATCCTTTTCCTACGTGGATGTCAAAGGTCGCAAGAGATGGTCGCGAGGCATTCATAACTTTCTTTATCAGCCAATGGTGTTGACTGGGTTGTGCACCCATAAACCTGGATTGTTGTGCAACTATCAGTATTGAATAAGAAATTAAGAGAAGTCAAGTGTTTTTTTTCTTTAAACATTGTGGGGCTTTGCAGTCATGCTTATTTACAATTTCTAGTAACCTTTTTTTTCCTGATCTACAGATATTCATGGAGGATCAGCACACTTGATGGATTAGTGCTCCCAAACGGATGTGTGTGTTCCCAGAACGTGAAGCTATTACCTTGGCGGAACCCCTCAATGTCTAATTCAACTATTCACTTGTCTTATAATGATTATGTTGTAGCTCACAAAGACATAAATCTGTGCCTTTGTGCTGGAAGTCCTTACGATATATCCCTGTCTCTGTCACCAGACTCTTCCAGTCGTATCTCCAATTGCAGTGATGGGAGGCCAGCAGCTCACCTAACATCAGTGCAGTTGATCATTTCCAAAATGAAGGCTTGTTAGAAAATTGCTGTCATCAGGATACATTTTTCTTTAACACAAACATGAGCCTGTACCAAACATGTCACCCTACCCCTCTCAATGGCCACGTTGATTTCTGCAGTAAAAGCTTGAGCGCACCAAGCTATCAAGACACCAAGGAGTCCCAAAGTTTTAATAGGACCCAGAAGAAGGAAGGTGGCAGTATGGTGATATCTCCTGCTTCTGCTGCACAAGGTAAACTGAGTTCATGTGAAACATCTCGAAGAGGACCGACTGAGAATGATAGCTGCTCCATGAGCTCTGGCGAAATGTTGTTAAGGAGCAACAGTTTTTGCTTGGGGGACCACTCCCTCTCTGTATTTTCATCCCTTGATGACTCATCCACCTCACCATCTGCCGGGCATCTTTTGCATAATGAATCTAACATACTGACCACGCCCCCACTGCCAGATGTGTGTGAAAAAAATAGTGAGAACTCGGGTCATCCATACCTTGGCATGACTTTCACACTGTCTAAAAACTGTGGGCTGAACACCGAGGAAGACAATTTGAGTTTGCCTAAGTCTATGATTATGCCAAATGAAAATCACGGGGGTCTTCAAATGACCTTTTTGTGTGAAGACTCTCCAGACCATAAAAAACAGTTAGTTTGTATTGGGTCAGAGTCGTTGGCACATTTCCCTGGAGCCTTAACACCAGAAAAATGTCTTACCTTTGTGCCTTCTCTGTCAACTCTACAGGACATGGATAAGAACAAACAGACTTCCACACCACTATCAAACATTGGCAACCAAATCCTAGCCTCCCCTTTAGAATCTCCTTGCACTGAAAATGCAGGCAGTCCAAGATTATTCCCTAATGAACAGCAGCAAGCATTTGCCACCCCTACAAACCATTGTGGTGTTGGACTATCTCTGTCTGCCAGAAAAATAAAGAAAATGGAGTTAAATTGTCAGAAATCAGCCTTGAGTAATGTCAAATCTAAATTTGTGCCAAGAACTGCGCCTAAAACATTGGTGACAGTGTCGCCTCAGCATAAACGACTGCAAACAAACGTGCTCAATAAATGCACTGAACGTCCTCAAGGAACTAGCAGGACTCCAACTCAACTAAGGAATAATAATGCAATTGTTCCTGTTGCTAATAAAAGAGCAAACGGTGCGCAGAGACAAGTAAATCCAAAGGCTGCTCACTTGGTTTTAACAATCGCAAATTCACCTGAGAACACCGTGGACAATGGATCGCGCAATAGTTGCGTATCCACTGCAGCAATGAAATCTGTAGACCAACGCAGCAAGGCCTGCAAAGAGATGGAAAAAACAGCTTCAAGACAAGTAGAGCACTCGCCAGCTCTGTCCAGTGTCAACCAAACTTTCTGCTTATTATCCCCCGAAAAATCCCCTGCTAAAAGTATCCAGATAGGTCAGAAAACTCAGACGAACGTATCAGATGAAATGGAGGTCAAGTCAGGCTCAGTTTTGCGTCAGGTCAAGACGAGGCCTCGATGTTCATCAGAGACTTTGCCTTCCTCACCACAGCTTCCCAAACAAAGGAAAACTATTTCTAAGTCCTCATCTACCTTTACAATTTCTAGGCAAGAGAAACAAACTAAGCTAGCAAACCTGAACTCGTCTCAGAGTAAATTGGCCTTAAAGACTGAAGCCTCCAAAAGACCTCCTGCAAACCCAAGTCCCAGAGAATTTAATAAGATCAGCCTGGTGGTGAGTAGATGTTTGTTATATGTAAATCAATGACCCATCTATTTTAGAGTACCATTTATAAGTTTTGTAAATGGTCTAAGTCTCGAGCAAAAAGGATTCCCTAGATGTGACTATGACATTTTTCGGTTGCATTGGTCTCAATGGAAACATTTTAAAAGCTGGGACTTATACACCAACTTCTTCGCAGACGGAATCTGTCAGAGATGGAGCAGCTACTTTGGAAAAGAGCAGAACACAAGGACAGACATCTCCAAACCAAGCCCAAGGGTCAGGTCTTTCGCAACCTCCCACGACCAGTCCCAGGCCTCACGCTACTCAGTCTAGCAGGCAGCGACCAGGAGATAATTTGGGTGGAGGCTCTCCACAGTCAAAGCAGAATAGGATTGCAGGTAAAAAAGAAAAAAAAAATAACGTTGCCAGGTCTTGTGTAAATTGCTTGCTACAATATCTTGGACGGTAGCAGCAGCTTCACGATTAGGCGTGATATTTACCAGATTGTATGACAATGAAATGGCCCTTTTTTTTTTCCGAGCTTGTTTTAGTTTTTCCTGCGAAATGGGACAAGCATTCTCTGTCCCTCCTAACTACAGTTTTCCCATCTCATGTCATGCCAGGGAGTCGAAGGAATGGGACCACAAGAGAAACATCCTTTGAGTCATCCTCGGCAGCATGTGTCAAGCCCCATCAGAATGTATCACGACCTCCTGCAACTCCCTTGCGTCCTTTTGTGGGCCCTCCTCATACTCCTACCTCACGACTACCTCGCAAGACTCCGGTGCCATCCAGGAGCCTAAGCAGAGGAATCAGTCAGAGTCATCAAAATGAAGGTGCAAGTTTACAAGGTAAATCTAACAGGGTTTTACTTTGGAGACATCAGGGTCTAGGTGTGATTACTGTAAAATTCAGGCTTCTGCTGATTGTTTTCAGAGATAAGATAAAACATTTTAATGTGAACATGATATTAAGTAGAGGGGCCTTAATAATGACCCACTTAAAGTCAAGGCAAGGACTTTGGCGAAAATCCCTTGCTGGCAAATCTTCCCAAGATGTAATGGCTCTGCATTTGCCAAGATGCTGAGGCTTAGTCACATAAAAACAATTTACTATTCAGCCAAGCAAAGAAAAACCTTTTATTATGCCCTTTAATCATCTAAATCTATGATCTCCAACCAAACAATTATCGGGCCGCACATAGTGACACAGGCGCTACGAACTGCCCCAACCAACCGAGTGCATAATTTTCTCTGTGAAAAGCATGTACTTGTTTGAACCGATCTGTGGTGGGTAAAAAAAAAATTCCAACTTCAATTGACCTGAATCAATGTTAATTAGTAAATTGGCTCTTGTATCGCAAGGGTTTATGATGGTGCTATCACATGTCGTTTTCGAGTTTTGAACCGTTTTCTCTCTGCTTGCCTGACAGTTTCGGGAGTGGCCGCATTTAAACAAACCCCTGTTAAAACTGTTGCACTGAAAGCAAGATTCATACCAACTCCCGGAAGGTGGGCTGGACCAAGTAAGCTCACACACATTTACACTAACACCATCATGTGCATGTTGGAATGTGGCTAGCCTTGTCCTTACTTTGATGCTCATAACTGTGAATGCCTGAACCTCAAGTCTTAAGATATTGCTGCTTTAATCAATAATAAAGTTAGTGTGCAAAATATTGCCTATAGACTTCTTATTTGTAATGTATTAATGTTTCTCTGAAGCCATTCTGAGAATAAACGTGCTTTTATCTGTGCATTTTTTGTGCTACATATGATTATAATCTAATTATTCTGAAAGTCATTTAACCAATAATATAGCAAATACTATTCGAAAAGAATTTTCCAGGTACTTGTGTTGAGTAATGTTACTTTTTACTTTTGTATCTAAGATAAATAGTCATAGTTTCTCCTCTAAAACGTTTTTCAAATTTTTTGATTTATTGTTTTGCCCGTGTCCACAGCAGTTGTAGCCGCACCAAATACACCTACATCTACCAACAAAGCTTCTACTTCTATGGCGGGTCCTCTAAAAAGAACTGTCTCTTCTAGATCTGTTGGTTCAACACCAAGCAAAACCCGTAAGTTTTTTTTAATTTTCTTCAACAGAGGTCAATGCAGTGAGAAATAAAGATAAAGATAAAGATGTCCTTTATTAGTCCCACAATGGGGAAATTTGAAGTGTTACAGCAGCAAAGATATAGATCACGCAGAGTCGGCGGCGTAATGTAGCCGTTAATGTATAACATTAGCAGCAGACATTCATAAAAAGCATGCAAATATACACAGTATAAACGTATCTAAGTGTAAGGAAACACTCCTAATGCCTGTCCATTATACAGAGGGGGAAACACTGTAATGATAAAAACTACTGAATGATTGAAAATACTGCAATGATAAAGATATTACAATGATAAAAGTACTGTAATGGTGAGAGTACTGAAATGACAGGAAAGTACTGCAATGATAGAAAATACTGCAATGATAAAAGTACTGTAATGGTAAAAGTACTGCAATGATAAAAGTACTATAATGGTAGAAGTACTGCAACGATGGAAAAATACTGCAATGATGAAGTATTGTAATAGTAAAAGTACCGCAATGATAGGAAATACCGTAATTATAAAAGTACTGCAATGATAAAAGTACTGTAATAGTGAACATCCTGCAGTGGTAGAAATACTACAGTGATAGAAGTATTGTAATAAGAATACTGTAATGGTAAACAAAATACATCATTGGTCGATGTTTAAGTACACCCTTGGCTGAAAGTACAGTAGTAGTGTATATTGCATTCTAGGACTGCACAATTGCACTAATGCCCTCCTGTTTGTAGGCCTGACCCAATGTTCTTGTTAAAAAGTCTGACAGCAGTCGGCAGGAAGGAGCGGCCAATGTAGATCTAAAATTTAAAAAATATATATATTCTTTGTCTTCACGTGACACTTTTTACATTACATACCTCTAATCTCGTTGCACACTTGAGTACAATGACAATAAAGGGATTTCTATTCTATTCATTTTGGGATGTCGCATTACCAAAACTTTCAACCCATTGTTCAGAGTTGAGATTGTTGTACAATGATTGCTGAGGACAGCTACGTCATCATCTCGGCAATGCTGCTTTCATTTGAGCTGACAGTGTCAACTTTGCGAGCTGGCCTGTCTTCTCTGCTAATTTCACTTTGAAGCAGGGAGAAATGGATTAACACCATGAGAGCATGGAGAGCTCGATTACAATTCCCATTGGCTACAGTATTCCTGCTTGCCCCTCCCATCGCTACGGTCTACTCGTGAACACCACCCCCCACCAGCATGCACGCACACCTTCCTGCCCTCGCATCACGCTTCAGCTACCGCATTGCCACCATCATGTTAAGTGTTGCTAGTGCTTTGGCCAATGACTAAAACCCAATTTGACCAGCAGGATTGTTTACAAGGACTCTGGAATATTGCTCAATGGGAGTCTCTACCATGGTGAATTCGGTGCTTTCTGGTAAAGTTGTTTTTTTAGAGTAAAGAATGGCAAGCTGTTCCCATGCAGAATTTTCTCAGGTTTCTGGTGAACATTATAACATTTAACTTTTTTTTTTCTGGAAATAATCGTATATGTTCATTGTGGTGTTCTACCTTGATTACTGAGAGATGTTATGGTCTCCAAAGCTCTCACCCTCAAATTTCCACGTGCGTCTGACAGCCAAAGGCTTACTACGAAACATTCAGCTGCTGTCAGGATGCTGGAAAAACACGGTGGTTTTCCAAGCAGGTTAGTCACCTCCTTTTCTTATAATGAAATTGGCTTGGCCATATGGCCTTTGGTAAGTTAAATTTGTAACGTCTCGGTATTTACTGAACTTGAACTGTGTGCCTCTATGTTTAGCATGGCTGTTTACCTGTCTGTCAAGCAGGAGGTTCAGCTTTATTTTAACTACATCATTCACCATAATTTCATCCAGAGCTGGACACAAATGAGATCAGAATGTTAGATTGATCTCGATACATTGTAGGTATTGTGTCCATGTATTGATTTTAAGTTTGTGCATAAGTGAGAGACCAAGGAAGGGCGGGAAAAAAAGAAACTTTCATATTGGCCCCATAAAGAGTGACCCACTTATCGAGTTTCAGCCTGAAACGAACTGAGGTTATTTTGGACTCTACGTTGACCATCACAGTGACTGTCGATCAGTACTCTGAAAGAACATGTTTGGTTTCCCATAAAAGTTGAATCCGTTAATTGGCATTTAGATTTTTGAAAATAGAAGCTATTTTCATCTCACAAATATTACAGTTATTTAATGGCATTGCTTATTTAAACAAATAGCACTACTGCTATAATGTGTCTCCAAGTGTCACAAATATGGCACTGTAGTTAACAAATGTAGTGTCCCATGAATTGTCATTGTGGTGACAAAGAACTCAAAGGAACTGATTGTGATGTGACTAACAGCACAAGTCATCACCAGTTCTATGCTGTGATGGCTCCTTCCATGCCAACAAATACTCCTCAGTAACTGTTATCAAATTGACTTTGATTGTATTGTTCGTGTTTTTTTTCCTTTGACGTCTACTATCGGAGCAAGATGAGCAGTCTGCAACATTTCCCGATTTGCATTTTTCCCTAAAGTTAGTTTTTTACGTTTGGAGTTATGCAAATTGAAAATCGCTTGGTTCTGATAATCACGCTGCACTGCGAAACTTGGGTGCATACAAACACGGATTCATGATAATTGCTGGTGTTTGAAAGCGATGTTTCCTGTGCAGACAGCAGAGGGCAATCTCATTCAAATAAAGCCACCAGTTTGCTGAGAAGCAACAAGAATCATTAAGGTTAGATCCTGTTCGTTAAAAGTGTATAATTTTCAATTTGAATATAAACCATAATAAAAATTTCTCAAGCCTACTTTTCAATCTGTTCTAATTTACAAATGTTGTACAATGTATAACACTTTATTTCATATTGTTGATATTAGAATTTTCTGCAAGCTGCCTTACTTGACCGCTTTACAAATGATTAATCAACAATTGTTGCCATTCATGGTGTACGCATTGTTTTTTTTTTTTTTGCATTGACACAGACACATTCATGTTGTTAGTCCTGTTACTTCTATTTTTCCTGTGCTTCGATGAGCAATGTACTCAGACCAGTATGTATTAATGTCCCTGGATTTCTTTTCACATGAACAGTACCCAAAGTTATTAGCTTGATGCGATATGGAGATTTGTTTTGGTCTTGCTGTAAATCTGGAAGTAATTTGACCTGGTGTTAAAGTGCCTGGATCCGAGCACACAACTGAATGTGGTCGGCTATAGTGGATCTCGTTAACAATTGTTTGTCACTGTAGGGCAAGTAACTGCCAAAATGTAATATATTTCATATTACTACAAATGTTTCTTTAAATTATTACTGTCTGTGTGTAAAAATGAGTATACTATTTTATTTTTATTGGTATTACAGATAGTATGTATTTATTTTTTTTACCGTACCGGACGGAGGATGAGAAGTGTTTTAAAAAGCACGGACTAAGCAAGGACAGAAGTGGGTTTTCAGCCGTCGCCCCTTTATTATATTACAAATATTATATTTTATATATTTTATATTATATAATTTTAATATTGTCTGTATCCAGGTCGAATACAGCCTGTTTAAAATTAAATATTTGCACTCCGAGCAAAACGAAATCTTGTAATGCTGTTGTGTACTGGCCCTTTAACTGAGGGTTCCACTGTGAGTGAGTGAGCGAGCGGGAGAGAGAGGCAGACTAAGTGGGCAAAATCACGTAAGTAATATGCACGTCTGATTGAAGAAGCAATTGAGAGCAGAAATGAGCATCTTTAGTTACCTTTAATATGAGAAAAGCTATTAATACAGCCATCTCTACAGTGCGACCCCGGTCCTGAGTTGCATTTGATAGCTAACAGCCAATCGGTGATCTGCATTTTGCATACTGCTATTGATAAAGGCACAATAACTCCTAATTCTTCACAATTCAAAATGCTACTTTTAACTTGGATTTGTTCCAGCTTGTATTTTGAATATGTTTTACGTTTTATTTTTGAAACCATGACTGTGGATGGTCTCACAATGTGTTTCTGGACTGAGTAACTGTAATATTATTAAAAATACACAGAGTAACTTATGTTACTTTTGTTACCACCTAAACTTAGTATATTACTGTAATGCGTGACAAAAAACACTGATGCCTGGTTTCTTTATTTTGAATTACGAATTAGTACTCCGTAATTGTCGACTCACTGTTTGAGTGGACTGGTAACCCTCTGACTCTTGAGTCCCCCCCACTTGACCCAGTTGGTACGGTAAATTCCACTCAATGAAAGCTGCTATTCCAGATCTGGCTCATCTTAGCCTCATTGCCAAGTTACGCAACACTTTGCGTGGTTCCACCGGGCATTGCAAAACATGTTTTTTACAGGTGTGAATTATTTACATTTTATACCCAAACAATTTTTATTTCTGATGCAAGCGTGGTGGCTGTTTTTTTTTTTTTGGTCCCTCGAATGTTAATAAACAAATGTGTCTTATTTGTGGGATCCTTTTAGTCCATTATGTACAGTATGTGTGTGTTGGGTGTGTGATTTATTTATAAAACTGATGTAAATCTAGACTGCACTAGCAGTACATGCTGCCCTTGGTGACCAGGTCCACAGAGCTCTCGATTGAATTAGGAAATGGAAAACTAATTGTATTTAGAGGATCCATTTTTATGCCGGGCTATATGTGAAGCAGTACTGGGAATTGTCTGTGCACTTGATTGGACGGTAGAAGCATCCACAGCTTTGACAGTGGAGCTTGCTACATCTTGTAAGACTGCATCGAGTTGAGGGTGGAATGATCGGTCCATATCCAGTACAGTGCTGCACATATGGAAAAGTGGATTGATTACGATCATGAACATTGTCACGACCCTTGACGTGTGTTCTTTTACAGTAGAAAAGAACAAGCCCAAGACTTGTTCCCGGCGACAACCGCCAATATCCCAAGCAAAACACAATAGTGGAGCTCCAGATGTGGTGCCACCTGGTCTCCAACGGGGTGGCGGGAACGACCAAAGGATCCAGACTCTTTTGGGACTACTTGCCGCCTCTAACCGCAGAGTTGAAGCCGTTAGTATCGTCTTGCAGCAAGCACTGGCTGAGGTAGGATATTTCATTTTTGGAATTTTAAGTTTTTCACAATGTAACCAATACTGTGTATACGCTATTGTTCAGAGTAAAACAGCCAGTTCCACTATTTACTGCTACAATGCTAGGATTATAACCAAATGTCTCATTTAAAAAAGCCGGTAATACAACCCAAATGCTAGTAATATAGCCAGACATTCATCGCCTCAGTAGTTTTTTTTTTTCTTTCCTTTTTTTTTTTTTTTTTTTGAAGCATGAATATTCAAACTTACTGTTTTGAATATTATGTTGAGCAGTGCCATGTGACTGGCTTCAAGGAAATGAACAGGCCTGTCAGATCAGATTACAGCTAAACTTCAGACATCTTGCTTCCTATTTAAATGCTGTCAAAACAAAATTATGCCTTGCGAAAGGAGACTTGTCATTTCTGCTTGCATATTGTCCCAGTCATACCTGCAAATAGTTTTCACATTGACTTTTACTTGTATTTTTGTCATAGGCCCAAAATGTTTTTTTTGTGAGAAGACTAAAATAAACTTTTGTCCTTTTTATCTCCATCATAATTATTGTAAAAAGCCACAATTCAAATTCTGAATCCTCTGTGAATTAGATGCATGCAGTAACATATTCTTTATATATCGAATTCAATATTCCATTAACACTGATAGGTTACGATCAATATGAATTTTTCAAATTCAGTGTAAATACTGTAAAGCAAAATGTGAGGAAGAACACAATTTGTTATGGTATACATTAATCATGAATGTAACCATCAGCAAGCCACGAAAAACATTTTGTCTGTAGAAGAAACAAACTAAACTCTCTTTCCAGCTCAAATTTTTACCAAGAGCAATTGAAGACATGTGTCGTCAATCATGTTAATATGATCAATAAGTCAATTCCTAGAAAGACTTGAAGCATGAAGCATTTACTGTCATGTTGACGTATTATTTTTAGAGTTTGTGTGGCATGCACTGTGTATTCCTTTAAAGCAGTCCTTCTCAAATATTGTGGCTGCCCCCGTTTTGGGGGGTGCGGTGCTTTTCCATGCCAGGCAGGGCGCGTCTGAGCCCAGGGAACATGCTTTTAAAGTTCTTTCTTGTAAGTTGATCTATATTTCTTGAATTTTGGTTTTAATCAGGGTACATTGTTATGCAGCGCTGTACTGAAAACAATTTCATAGACAATTGATGCATTTATAGTCTCTGCAGAGAGTTTGGGGTGGGGGCCACAAAATGTTTTCTTCTTTCTAGGGACCGTGATGCATTTGGTCAATTGCCGTGTGGATATCGTCAATACAATGGTTAAGATAATGAATAAATTCCATCTTGGGTATGGTAAAGCTGCGGATGCTTATAATTGTGCCAGTTATTGTGTGGCAGTAGTGCACAGTGGAAACTAATAGTCATTGAAAGGCCCAAGAATAGATGGCTCTTACCATCACAGTGTGAGAATGCCCCAGCTGTTGGCTTGATATGGTCAAATGAGCTTGTGGCTATACCACTTAGCCAGCACTGCACATTGTTTCTTATCTTCTGTTTGGATGGTGTGATAATGTAGTTGACAACTGGCGGTGAAACCAGCAGCACACACAAACAACTTTACAGAACATATCGACTTTGACATTCATAATATTTCACTGAAACTGTACCTTGATAGATTAAGTGATGATTAAGATAGATGTATTAAGTGGCCATCCAGTAATATTCTATGCCTGATGTGCATCATATTCATGGATGTGTATGTACTATGTATGCATCTTGTTTGACTGGGGTCATCTTTACCTGTGGTCTGGCAATAATGTTTACATTTTTCTATCCAATTTATAAATCAAAGTAATAAGTGCTAGTACAAGCTACAAACCAAAATTTTAAATTCTAAAATTTGAATTTTTTTTTTCAGCCCTTCTTCTTTAACAAAGAATGAAAGCAATTTTCTCATCCAGTGGGATGAGAACTGGCTTGTAATTGTTTGGCCCTGTTGAGTTTGGTCTACAAGCAGCACATCATTGTCCGAGTTGAGTTGCTATAAAGTGAAACTGGACATTTGAGCTGTCACTGTAGGAAAAGGGTGTGTAACGGTGGAATTGTGAGCATGAGGTCCACAGAGGGAGTGTTGCAGAGCTTTATTGGATGATTTAATGCTGCTACGGATCAGAATGGGGGATGGTAGTAATGATGGCTCTGTCCATGTCCCCCTGGGAACGTCACTTCCCATCTTAAGGTCTGCCCCATCATCTCTACAAATGATCTGGTTGTTCCATCCCGACTGCTTGCATGTGCTGTCTTAAAGTGACCTCACCTCAGTAGGGAGGAGCCTGTTCTTCCTTTGGAAGCCTGCCCCTTTGTGTGGGGGTGTGTGTGTGTGTGTTTTCTTTTTTTTTTTTTTTTTTTTGATACAGCAGTGTATTTAGTAGTCAGTCAGCTGAGCTCAAGAAGCTGCTTGTAATCCAAGATCATGTAAGGTGGAGGTGGACCACCCACCCGGACTGCTGTTTGCCCTGGCTTACTTGGAGTGTCCAAACCCCAGTGGGGGGCAGAGGTACCCAGGGATCAAAAGCTGATGCCATGGGCTGTACTGGCAGCAGAGTGTGTCTCATTGCTCCCTGTGCTGCAAAGCAGGTAACTTATATTCACACCTCATTTGTAGCTACTGTTATGAATAGCAGATGAAAGGCTGTTGTGCATGTTCTATATTGGTGTGATGTTTGGCTCACCTTTGCCCTTTTTTGTATTTTGTTTTTTTTTAACATTTCTAATATGTGTGTCTCCTTGATTTCACATGTTGCGTGGAGTTTGATAGTCAGGGATCAGCACAGTAGAAAAGCAGTTGTAGATGAAGTGTAAACGGTTATGTCAGCATGAAGCCTTTAGGTCAGGAGCACTGCAGCAAGTGCCGCTTCCCTGACAGGGTAGAAGTAAAGGAACTGTGCCAACAAAGCTAACACTGAACACGAGTTGACTATCAAGTTTTACTTTTATTCTCCTCCCCTTATTCATGTTTACTTTTGTCAGTAACTGCAGTCATATTGCACTCATGTTTGTATTTGGTATTATCCGAGCTTGATGTCTGCATTTATTAAACATTTGAAATTGGCATCCTTGTCTTTTCATATTGTTAGTGTATTCCAGGGTTAGCCCACCATCTTTTTGAAGTTGAGTGCTTATTCTTGGCTCCTGATTAGTGTGAAGAGCTACCACTTTGATACAGAATTCTGAAATAGCAAATTTGCCCAAATCAATTTTGTCCTTTATTTTTATTCTTGTTGTTATTAGGGTCAGGGAGGGGGGAATAATCTGCCCAATTGACTCCGAAAATTGGTCGACAAATCTCTGCCTCAACGGGGCAGTTGGCGGCGATTTACCTGAGTATTGACCAGGATAATGCATAAGTTTATCAATTCTAAAAAGATTTGTTAGGCCATCCCAAGTTATTAATATTTTATGACATTCAGTTATGTGAAGACTCTGATCAAATTGATTTCTCAAAATAGTTATGAAACGTATAAATGCCAAGTTGCAACACTTTAAATCTAAAACTCTTTTCAAATGATCACTTATATGACATTCCTAGAAAATTACAATGCCCCATCACTAATGAGCTATTTTTGGAAATGGCCCGCGCGCTACTCATGTGGACTACCTGATGCCCGCAGGAACCAAATTGGTGACCGCTGGTGTATTCTCTACCTTCCAATAATGGAAATGTTGTGTTTTTCTGTTATTTAATGTTAATTTAGAAATCTAAACTCTGACCAATGTTTGTGTCCGATTTTTATTTAGTCACTTTGACTTTGTGTTCCATCTGTTTTAATGTCTGTGCAGCGTGATGAAGCCACGGGGCAGTGCGGAGAACTATCTCAGCAGTTGGTCAACCTCCGAGGAGAGCTGGGTAAGCTGACCCTGGCCATACACTTGGTGGTTGGACTCACACACACGGCACTTATCTCATACTTAAAATATGTTTTCTAACTGTCATCCCATCAATCGACAAGTGGTAGTAAGTAGGGCTGTGCATCTCTCATAAAAGACCATTTGATAACGTACATGTGGTACGATGGGATTCAGCAACAATATATTTTTAAGTGGTACGATTCGGTCTACTGGCATTAGAACCCAATAAGGTATGCTGTAGCTTTTGCCATGTTTATCAATGTGTAACAACAGGTAAAAGCTACTCAAGTTAATTAAATTTAAAGAAGCAGTAAATAATTAATGATATATTCTGATTTATACCGGGGATGTCTCATAAAAGACTGTTTGATATATATCTCCATAAAATAGGGTGTGATCAATGTTCCCTCTAATTTTCCATGCATATTAGCATTCACACAGTGCCCTAACCAGTATTACATGATGGGGGCGGGGGTATGTTACAAAAATAGTCAAACCACCTCTAATCAAAATAGAACACTGAATAAAGAAGTCCTAATACAATCTGTATCAATCTGCTCCCACATTCTCAACTCATAAACAATGGAAAATATGTCACTTAATAAAAACCCGAACATTTCTTGTCAGCTTACCTCTGTAACGCATGAAAGAGCCTCATTTAAAGGGCTCGTAAACTCCGCCCATGTTTGGACTTGGTCGCGTTGCCTGCAGCGTCACGTCAGTGGTGAGGGTGTTTTTCTGTGTGTCAATGTATGCTTCACACTATAGTAGAACAACTGAGTGTGCACCCTTGGCCGTGCTACATAAACTGGAAGAAAAGTGGGGATGATGTGAGGAAGGAATGTGTAGAAATGTGTGTGTGCGCACCAACGTCTCTGTGTGCGCCGAGAGGATGAGAGCAGTGCGCAATTGTCCACTCATGCACTTTAAACGCAACATTGGGTGTGATACCAGGCAAGAAGGGGGTTCGGTTAAATCCAATTGATTTTTCCAATTCAAATCAGTTTTCATTACACCCCGAGTAAAGCCATGATGTCTTCTTATAACCAGTCATCTACACATCTTTTTAGTCATTAATTAGTTACTTTGTTTGCTTTGAGCATAATCTTGTTTTCAATTTTGAACTGAACATGCGCCCTCGTATCAAGCAGATCGCCCCAAAAATTTACCACACCAAACATCGTCAACAAGCTTTTTTGTTCATTTCGCCACTGCTGTACACTGTTAATTGGAAAAACAAATACATTGGAAATGTTCACAATTACAAGCCTATTTGCAGTTTGTCATTCAGTAATTTTCCTATTTTTAAGTTTTTTCCCCGTGTGGAACCTACTGTATGTTTAGCTACTATTTACTGAAAAATTTATCTTTCTGTTAAGTCACAAGATGGCGCCCAAGCCCTGCCTTATGGCAAAGTAGTAATTGGTGTCAAGGAACTATTTAGAAGGGAAATATGTCGCATGGATCAATGTCATTTGTAAGGGATTCAACGGTGACACTATTTTGCAATTCAGTGAGCCATCCATGTTTTGAAGATGAACAGACAAAATTCTGCATATTCTTGTTTGTGCTTGGACTTCAAAAAAGCAAATGTTTTGAAGCAGTTTTCTGCCCACTTACTTGACCATTCTGATAAAACCAATCTTTCCAAATTGATTTAATCTTATTTTCTACTTATGTTATGCACATACACACATACACACACACACACACACACACCTTGTTACAAGTGCCTCGGGACTTACACATGACTGCTATTAAATGCTGAGCACTGTTCTAACACATTCTTTTGTCTAATGTCAGCAACCCTGACTTCAAGTTGACCATGCTACATGTATTGTAGCAACAACTGTTTGAAAGTGTTGGCGATCATTTTGTGTTGCAGGCCTCACATTCCTCTTGAAGGAATCATTGTCTTCAGCCAGTACTGTGATACTGTCAGTGCCACCCATCCCAAATTATACCACGTTTCTTCTATCTGTGTTGCTCCCAAAGGTCCATCCCATGTCATACTATGGGTCAGAGCATCTAACTTTAGTTGTCGTATAAAATAGATCCAGAGAGGACATGTGAGCCAAGTGGCGTTTGCTTCAAGGGGCGGAATTAGACTAAAGGCTCATATGACCAGATCACTGTTGCACATGGTTGCGGAATGCAGTTTCTTGGCCTCTGCATGCCGGAGCCTGATAGCTGGTCCCAACATTGGCTTTGCCTCTGCCTCTGCTTCTAGATCTGCTATGGTTATTCCACTCTGCCGAAGGTGCTTCAAACCCCTGCAGTCATCTTTTATTTCTCTGTAGCCCGCCGTCCTCACATACTTTAAACTCTGACATTGTAAACGTATGGATAGATGTTCAGATCATCTGTAGCCTTTTGATGAAAGCTGCATTATGGATTTACAGTAGTCACTATCAACTACCCTTTTGCAGCTTGTGTTGAAACTAACAGTGAGACTAATAGACAGAAGCAGAGGAAATGATTCTGTTTACACAATGCTCAAAAGGTTAAAGGACCTCAGCTCTAGTATTTGACCCATGGTACAGTTTTCACAATGTGAAAATATGTAACTTGTGGCTATGAAGAACTTTGCCATACTTGTCAGATATAGTCAAGTATGAGCATCGCCACCCAAATGTCTCCATGACATTAAAGAAAAAGTAGATTCTGATTTCATTCACTGCAACCTTTTTAATGAAAACTGGCACACATTTCACGGCTACAAAATCTCACCGAGCATCGGCGACATCACAAGTCGGTCTACTAAATCCACGTTACATTTTGCAGCGTGCTCAGCCAATTCGTCTGAGCGACTGGAAAAGGAAAAGCAGGACTTGCAGGATGCTCTGGAATGTGCAATGCGGCGACTGCCGGAGCAGCACCAGAAGGAGCTGGAAGAGATGGAGCAAAGACTGCAGGCCTTCTATCAGGCAGAGTGGGACAAGGTCCACCTCACCTACCAGGAGGAGGCAGACAAGTGCAAAGCTCTCCTACAAAAGCAGGTTTGCACTCTTTGAGTCTTGAGCCATTCGTGACAGCTCATGTAGAGTTGTTAAAACTCATTCGAAATCGTGAATGCACATCAACATATTCGTAATAGTCATTGAAATGTTTCCCATATTTCTCTAAAAGATGGAACAACTTGAACTAAGTCATGACGCCATGAAGCTGGAATTAGAGCATAGCCATGAAGAACAGCTGCACTGTGTTAAACAACAACATGAACAGTCATTGGAAGGTGAGTGGGTGGAAATATTCTTTGAAAAGCTACATTTCATTTAGAGATTTCATTGTATAAAATTTGACACTAGATATTCATCTTGACCAATTAGTGAATTAAACAGGTTAATTGAATTTTTCCTTTTTTTTTCTTTTTTCAATGATTATAATGATTATACCATAACTTCTTCAGAGCTCAAGAAAATCCACACTCAGCAACTGGAGTCTTTGGATGAAAGTTTGAAGGATTCAGAAGCGGCACTCTCTGTAGGTTGGACAGTTTTTTTTCCCGACACAAATTATCATAGAGGGGCACATGACCCTATTTTGCCTTGTCCAGCCTCATTCAGTTGTTTGAATTTGGAGGGGAAACAAAGCAGATCACGGAGATGATACAAAACTATCATTTCAAATGGCAACTTTCTGGGCTTTAAGAAACAAGAAATCAAGGGGAAATATGTGGTTGTCAGAGTTACTTGTTTAGACCAAGCAGAGGGAGGGGGAAAAAAATAAGGATCAATTCTGAGGGAAAAATATGGAATCACCCGATATATTTCCATTCGCTAAACTAACCTCTGAATTAGATTAGATCTGCTCATTAGTCTGCTATTGAAAATGTATGACTACACCTTGGAGAGCTGTAGCACCATGAGGACTGGCATGAAACATGGCTCCAGTGAGAGAAATGTCAATGGAAACAAAAAAGAGGACTTGTTAAAGAATAAAAAATCTTGGCTTGATGAAATGCCCTCTCAGCAAATAACCTGTCACCATGTCATGCCTTAAAGAAAGTCTGCCTTTTTGTCTGCAGGCACAGGTTCAAGTGCTGACTCAGGAAAACGCTGACCTGATCGAAAAGCTAACAGCAGAGGAGAACAAGCGGAGAGAGCTAGCAGAAAGTCAGGTACGGGGCTCTGTATGTTTATGTTGTTGCACGGGTGGGAAAATCATAAAACATTTTTTTTGTCCTGAATAGCTGGCATCATGATCTGTATTTGGGCCAATCTACCAATTCACACGCAAAAGAAAGATTGACGTTCTGATTTTTTTTAATCTCTTCTGAGTGCCTTGTTAAAGCGAGTCTGCTTTTTCTCATCAGTATTGATTCAGAACCTACTCAGCAGTCTGCCATGTAATTAAGGGAACTTCATTAAACCCCTCGCACCATTGAGTAGCTGCCAGTAGCTAAATTATAAAATCAGCACTGGCAACAGCTCACAAACACTTGAACCATATGTAGTCACTTGCACTGCCTCAAACTTACTGGAAATGGACAGTGGAAGTATTGGTACACCTGCAGAAAATGAAAATGGCTGAAAAAAAATATCTTCCCCAATGAAGCTAAAACAGGTTTTATTGGTTGCTGTGCTTGTGTTCTGGATATTCTAGTTAATCCCTGAGGGAGTTGAAGTGAATGTGCTCAAGTTGTTTTCGTATTCTTATGACAAAATTGTCACTGGAGTGTTGCGCCTGGTTTTCTGGGATCCTATTTTAGGTTTCTTAAGGAGTTCCGAAATTTCTTGTGTTGGTTCCCTGCAGAAAGACTCGCACACTGTCTATCTGGAGCAAGAGCTGGAAAGCCTTAAGGTGGTGCTGGATATCAAAAACAAACAACTTCAGCAACAGAAGAAGAAGATGTTTGAAACTGATGAGCTGGTAACATCTGGAGCAGAGTATTTAAACAAGAATTGAAACAAACGTAACATCGTTCACTCGTTTTGTCCACCAGCTTGAGAAAAATGTGAAGTTAGACGAGAGCCTGAAGAAGGTCCAGCAGGAGAACGAGGACCTCAAAGCTCGCATGGAGAGATATGCTGCTCTTTCGAGGTAAGTCGCGCACGCACGCACGCACGCACGCACACACACACAAACACACTCATCTTCCTCGCACGGTTACGCGTACATTTTGCGCTTTAGGAACTTACTCCTGTTACCATAAATATATAAATACTGTCGTATGACATGGATTATGTAAAAATTGTTCCCTTCATTGGATTTATTGTCATTGATCCAGCATCACAGAAATTTTTGATCAGTCGTAGGCACGTCAGTCATTATTTCAGACCGGCCCGGTCTGGCCGTCATTGATGACAGCGAATTTATGTCGATAACATACTTACCGGTACTAATTCACATGCAGGTGCAGCACAAGCAGACACTCTGCAAAATGTTGTTGTTATACCTTTCGGTCCCATCAGCAATGACATTGTCCCATCGTGTTTCGATTTCAACAATCACCATACCGTGAGTCTGGTTTTTTTTTTTTTGTTTTTTTTTTTAAATCTGTTTATTTGGCTGCATGTCTGCTTGTGTGATGCATCTACCTGTGACATAGTACATTCTCAACATCAACTGGCTATCGCTGATTACGGACAGACAGTACCCATGTGGGCCAACCTGAAGTAATGGCAGAATGATGACCTTTGTGGCCACCACTTGAATGAACTTGAAAGTCTAGAACATGCACTGTGGTTATCTATAACCATTTAATTTCCTGTTTTGTTTAGTAAACGTGTGTGGTCGCTAGTCTAGCATGTTGTCTAAGCGAATGTGTTTGTGGCACGCAGGCAACTGTCTACAGAGCAAGCTGTGCTGCAAGAATCCCTCCAGAAGGAGTCCAAGGTGAACAAGCGTTTGTCTATGGAGAATGAAGAGCTGCTCTGGAAGCTCCACAACGGGGAACCCGGAAGCCCGCAGAAAGCCTCCCCCAGCGCTACATCTCCATCCCACTCCTTCAACTTGCAGTCATCTCGCAGCTCCGGAGCCTGCTCGGCCTTCCCCTTCTCTCCCAGATAACGACGGCCCCTTGCTTCCAGGAAGCAAACGTACTCACTGAGGGCGTCCATCTTAAAGGTCACCCTGTTGACCTATTGGCGAAGCAACAGTGTCAGCCTTTACGGGTGGCTCATATTTTTCAGCCGTACTCTTTCATGCTCAAGAATGATGCACAAAAGCACTTAATAAGCAAGGCCATGGTCTTTGGCTGTCTATCGAGGGATTTGGAGGAGGTGGGGGCTGGTCGGTGGTCAAAGCATCTCAGGACGTGTATGTCATTATCTCTTTTGGGGTTTTCTTCTTCTTCTTTTAGCCACTGGATATTTGTTCGTTTTGAAGCTCAGCACACACACTGCATGCACATTGATGCACATATTCAGATACAGTCCTGCCGTATTCAGGCTGTGTATTCCTGCACCTTTAGTCACATTTGAAGGTGTGACCACAAACTGTCCTGGTACTATTAAACATTTCAGCAAGACACCAACTCGATACTGTTGCAGGTCCAGTGTCCCCCTCGGATGTGTCAACCTTGTTATTTTATTTTGTTGACCACGGGACCAATCCCAATTCTGAGTATGTTTTGTGCGACGTGTCCAACTTCTGCCCCGTTAAGGAATCCTAACAGCGCTAAAATTGGGCAGGAGGGCTTCGCTTCAGCACGTCGACTTGGAAAAGTCTTCTGTATGGAATTTGTGTGGAAGTTGTATTTTTGGTTTGTTGGCGCTTTTTCAAAGTTGTATTTTTGGTTTGTTGGCGCTTTTTCAAATATGCAATTAATAAACGTATTTTTAAATCTGCTGCATTAAATAGATTTCTTTTAAAATAGTGCTTAGAAATAGTTGGGTATAATTAGCTTTTGGTGAAAGTAAAGACACTTGGTGAACATAATTTGACCTGTACACTTGAATGTACTTTGAACATGTGTAACTTATCAATGTAGCAGTATATTTTGCATAATTTGTTGTTTTCTAACAAGGACAGAGGAGGTCTTTGTGGCAAAATTTACCACAGGTATTATATTTATGAATCCTCAGTACATTTTGTGGTTCTGTTCAAATTGAGATTGTTGACTTTTAGTGTTAGACCAGCAAAACGGCAGGAGCAGCAAAACAAATGGCCAAGACTTAAACCGCCGAACCATTGGTCACTGGGCACTCCGCACTACGAACTAAGAAACTGGTGACCAGCTGGAGTCTTGCTGGTGTCAATGTACCAGCAGGGCAACAACAGCATGCTACCCTTGCTGGGTTTCTTTGTCTCAGTCGGTAGTGCTTTTTCTGCTGCTGCTGCTGCTGTTTTGCTCTTGCTGATGACACCAAAACCAGTACAGAAACTACGAAACCATGCTGGTCTATTTTGAGGTGTTTCATAACAGGCCACTGAGCATCAACAGGTTGCAAAAGATCGTATACAGAGACGTTGGAAGAGTAACCGACTCATTAAGGTGGACATCTTTGGAAATGTGGGAAAAAAACTTTGTTCATTCAGTTTCTTGTTGAAGAGCATCACGTTGTGCAACCTGATACAGTTGGACACGTACAAAAGTTGGCTGATGCTCACCTGTGATGCATTTTAGGTTCATCCTGAAATTTCACTTGGAGGCCAAATAGCCTCACCTTTTTGTGGGTAGTACCGATCAAAAAACAGTTACTTTTGTAGGCCCCCAAAACAAGAATTCTGAATATTCAATAAGCTGTTTATTGGCAGATGAAGCAGATTACTTCGATGATTTCTGTTTCCATTGTTTTCAGAAAATGTTCATCTGTTTGACTTTGTAATGAGTTCTGAGCTTTCTGCAGAAAGTTACTCTTATGAAAGTCAGGGAGGAAGCTGCACTAAAACAAAACACGTTCTGGGCATGTGTAACACATTCCACATATGGAGCACATTAGAATTTTAGCCTGGCAAAGTTTTCAAGTTTAACCAGATTCCTCTGCTTGTGACTGGCTACAGAGTCACAGCAAAGCTCTTAATGCTGCCTTCTGCTTTTCCAGTGTCACAATTTAGAATGAAGAAGGGCTGCTGCTAAGTGCATTGTGATATTGGCGGAGATGGGAAGCTGTGTATTCTTATTGATCTGATTCATGATGAACTCAGCCATTTCGCTTTTTAACATTTTAATAGTGATTCTTAAAAAAAATGCACAGAAGAGTTTTGCTTTGAGTGTGTTACCAATAAGCCAACTAAAGCAGAACAGGGACTATTTGGACATGATGCTGGTCATCACAAGTGTCTCGCCGCGCAGGTTTTTGGCTTTGCAGATGTACTTTCCAAAATCGATGGTCTCCATGTCATCCACGCTGAGGACGCTTTGTGTGATGCGTGTCGTTTGACCCCGCCCTCGATTGACCAGCCTCCATGAAGTTTGTATGTGAACAGGACGCCGGCCCTGAAACAACAAATCATTCCCAAACGGTAGAAAAAAAAACCATGTTTTTTTAGGTGGGGTTCAAACATCAATTTGGTTTCACATCGCCATTTTTTTCAATATTGTGTTTGTCCTCCACTAATCTAAACATGGCCTTCTGATAAAACTGGGTGCTTTTGGGGCACATACAACATATTGTGAAGAAAAAATTAGGGATGACTTCCCCTTATGATGGAACAATTCTATGATACAAATTATTGACATTTATGGCAATGATGTCAGCACAACATAGCTAGCACGTTATTTGCTCCTAAATAACTTGCTGTGTTGTTTTTATTTATAGTTTAAGTTTGGGACAACACAATCTCACAAGTTCTGTGAACTCTTATTTGTTCATTGCAGCCTGGTCACCCTGGAAGAGTTTCTTCTTTTTTGCCCATACGGGATTTTGAGTTTTTCTTTCCCCAATTCGGAGCTTTATATCAGCCAACTAGCAACCGTGGGCTTGTGAAGCTCTTGACTTCACTTGACTTGAATGTCACTAACTACCCACTGATGCGCTAAGCCAAAATAAATATCCTCAAAGTGAACTGATGGTTTCTTTGTTCTTTCAAGCAAAGTGTTCCTCTCACCTCCCCGGGATACGACCAAGTGAAGCTTATATCGACATCCGGCTCCCCAATCACACTGCAGGTCACGTTGACATTGTCGCCTCCACTCACCAGCTCAGAAGAAGCCTTCAGATTCACAAAAGGTGGACTACTGGGGACTGTTGACAGCAGAAGGTGTACAAGAATAGTCCGGAAAGGTCCAGTTTGACTCACTAATAAGCGGAGAGTTAATAAGTAAGCTTTACCTTCTACATAGAGCAGCTGGTATTTATTGGAGATCTGCGGTGTTCCTTTGGCCACTGCCTTGCAGTAGAACACCCCCTGATACTCAAGACTGGGCGTCTGCAGGACAAAACCCTTGGCGGGGTCGTAGTTCACTAAGGTCTCATTGGCAGGGATCTCCTCAGGCGGTACTTCTCTGTGCAGCGACACCGTAGCTTGTGGAGTTGTCACGCAACACGGCACCACGGCCGGCTTGTCTGGGCGCAGGTACACAATCTGGAAGTGGATGTCCGATGGGACAAAGAGGTTGTCTTTGTCTGAAAGAGATTTTTGCTGTTGTTGTTAACTCAACATCTTATTATGGGGTTGACAAATAAAAAAATAATAAACTATTCACGCCTAATTCTAATTTGCTACTATTGTTTGAAGTCGATTCATTGAGAAAAAGAAGTGTCCTACAGTGGTTATATACACAATGACATCACAAACACTGTGTCTTCATTGACCTGCAAAATAGATGTGTGAGGAATGCACGTGTTCGTGGTCCTTTTGGCACTCACGCCCATCACACACGACTACCCAGCAACTGTACTGTCCGGTATCAGCAGCTGAGGTCGACGTCAGGATGAGCTGACTGTACTTGTCACTCTGTGTGATGCTAGAGGGGGACAAGAATGTAGAAAGAAAGTATGAGAAGCCGTTTGAGTATTGTTTTGATATTCTTGATATATGCAGCTTGAGGTCCGTGTGTTAATACGCGGACTAGTAAGTGGACCTTAAGATGGATATCGAATAAATGCCTCAATGGCTTTTCATAAGAAAATGGATGCACATAGAGATGTAGACAGCTTATCACCTGAGACGAGAGTCGTTGAAGGTGTCCAGGTAGGTGGGGTAAGACCACCCAATGTTGCTGCCTTTGCAGCGCAGCTCCATGTTATTCCCGGGGGCCAAAATGGTGCTCTGGCCCAGACGCAGGAAACGGCCTTTTTCCAACACCTGTGTCAACAGGCTGTGGCCTCTCCCGCCTCCCTCCTTCAATTTGGGTTGACGCACCTTTCCCCGTTTCCCTCCTGGTCTGATGCGGTTTTCTCCTGAATCCTTTCTTCTCTTGGCTTGCTGACACGTGCCTTTCAAAGAGAGTTAGCCAATCGATGACTTAAAGACTCTGCAAGGTGATTTGTTCCAAAATACTCAAATTAAATTAAATACACACACATGCACAAAATTGATGGTAAAACTTTGGTCACAGAAATAGCTGACAAAAGTAAAATCAGACATTGCTTTTAAATTGTGGTTCAACAGAATTACAGTTAAAAAAAGGTCAGGAAACAGGCCTGGATAATGACGATGGTACACTTAAGTTCAAATTTTGAAGCACAAGCTTTTGAGGCAAACACTGCGATCAAATGATTTTGAAAAGGTCCTAAAACAACTCTCCTTCCTCTGGCCAAGGTTTGTCTTTGAGTTGTACGAACCATGTCGCCAAACCTGACAGTGCCGACTTGTTACCATTTTAATAGAACGACTGACTGATTACAAGTTTGAAGACACCTGCGATGCTAATTAGAGGGCACACCTTCATTGAACATTCCCTTTAAATTACTTTCAATCTTTTCTAAGGGTGCCATCATCTTTCATAAACAATAAATGAATAATTAATTGAATCACAATGGAGAAGCAATAGGGTCCAACATGACTCAGTGGTGGAGTTGGCCGCCTCCCAACCCACAGGTTTTGGGTTTGATCCCCTGACCATGTTGAAGTGTCCTCGAGGAAGGTACTGAACTCCCACTTGCTCCTGATACAGCATCAGTAGATGAATGAGGAGTCTGTCTTTGTTTTCGTTTTTTTTAATTTTTTTTTTACTTTAGTCTCATGTTTTTCCTTGTGTTGCTTTGCGTGTCTATCTTGTCATTGTAAACTATTGTGTGTATTGTCAATTGTCCTTGCCTAGTGTTTGTTTGGTTACTTTATTATTTTTGTTTACCCTAGTTCCTTGTTTGCCTTTAGTTTTCTTTTGGAAATTAAACACTTTTTTTCAGTTTAAACCACTCTCTGCCTCACTTCTCTGCAATTGGATCCTCCTCCACCACTACGATCTGACAGAGTCCGTGTGAAGCGCTTTGAGCACCTGGTAGGTGGAAAATGCGGTATACAAGTGAAAGCCCCATTACCAATATCTTATTTCTATGAATTTAAGAAGGAATATTTCCTTTTGTTTGATTCAAGTTACTTTTGTGACCACTATGGGTTTATCTTTCATGAACAGAGGGGTACTAAAATTTATGTCCATATGTGTGTTTATGTGTGTTACAGTGTTTAACCCCTGATTTCAGTTGTCCGCATTTTTTGACCGTGGCTAAAACCCCTCCGAAGTACAAACTTGAACACTGGAGTCCTGGGGGCTTTTTTGTGTTTCCAGCAGCTAAAATAACATCGAAGTAGGAAGTTTGCAATCTTTTCGTTCTGTCCAAATCGACCAGCTTCACTCTCACTGTTGATGTTCATTTCATTCTCAATGAGGACTGAAATAAACCTACAAAAACAATCTTTATGCGGATGAGACTCTGTTGTTCTTCCATAAAAAATGAAGCACAGTTGCCAGCAAAGATAGATTTATCAAATCATGTGAAATTAAACTACAAACTAAGAAAAGTATTTGTGAGATGGTACATAGGTGCCACCCAAGCCAATAATCTGCTTTGGTTTTTGGGGATTTCAGCGTTGGTCCTCATTGAGGGTGGACTGCTGCCCATCACAGCTGATGTTAGGCTAAAGGCTAGGAACATATTAAACAAACAGTCATTCCCACTCATGGTCAATAAAACATGTTAATTTAACCCAGCATGCATATTTTGGGCAGAGAACTGGAGCACCCATGAAAAAAAGCATGGGAAGAACATGCCAACTCAAAAAAAAAGGAGGTCCCAACATTAGAACCTAAACCTCTGAACTTTGAGGCAGAACACCATGTCATCACGTAAGCGCCAGTTCCTCACGATAACACAAATACACGTGAGTCAAATGCATTGAGACAAACATTGCAACAGACTTACCATGTTGGAGCTCCACCCAAAACAGTGCCAGGCAAAGCACAACACAGAGCTTCATACTGTACTGGATGTTGGGTCCCAAGGCTGCACAGGGCAACAAGACCTCTCACAAGGGGGGGTTTAAGGGGCTTCGGGATGGGAATGGAAGTCAGATTCTGAGGGTTGCCCAAATTTTGCAGGTTCCAGCAGCACTATTCAGCTTTCCAGATCCATTCTTCCTCAAGAGCGAGGGGGAATGAAAAGTAGGACAAAACCCAGGGAACTTCGGTTCACTCCCTCTGCTCGCTTTGATCTGCTGAGTCAAATGTTCTTTAACGCCCTCTGCTGGCCAAGCACATGCACAACATCTGCCTGATGTGCTTTTACATCCTGTAGGTGGGTACTTACCAAACGTAAGAGACACGTAAAGAGACTTTACCTTGCCTTGGATGATGGGCATTTTGTAGGAGCCCACTGGCGTGCGGTGAGGGGTATGACTGGTGAGGGATTGATACTTTTACAACATTGCTATATAAGTAGCAGCTTGAACTAAAATTTTATTTTTCTCACGCAATGTTTACTGTCGGTCTTCCTTAATTAAATGCTATTAGTTTGAGAGGTATTTTTCAAGATTTTATTTTTTATCTTTCACGCTGGCTTTGTTTTGGAGCAAAACTTTAGGGTCTTCACTTTGCTTAATTTTCCTCTCAATTGAAGCAACAGAGTCTGTGAGGTGCATGAACTGGTTTATGCATTGACGTGTTTTTAAGCGACAAAAGCTGGAGGGAGAGTTCTTTACTGTATCAGTTGTTCTTGACTTTATTTTTTTTAATGCATTAATAAAAAAAATACATAGATAAGAATTACGGTTTTACTTCATTTAGGGGGAAATGCTCACCCATGAGGTATAAATTGAAAAAAAAAAAAGTAAACTCAACGTTTCAAATTCGAGACGTGAACTATACCTGCGTGTAGTTTTCATCCCTCCAAAGGTATCGGTCATACTGATCTTCTAGTTTATAGTGCTTCGTTATTTATATTATTTTGTTAAGAAATACAGCCGTTGCGTTGCTTTGGTGATGGGCCACTATTGTGTTTTTTTCTACTGGCCTTATTTGTGCTGTCTTTCCATCAACACCAATTAATTCGTCACTAATGAGAACTTTGCAGGCCTGTATAACACACATTGAAGCAATTAAGGAATTGGGGAGAAGGAGGGCAGACATAACTCGTCGATCACAGATGACTTTTCTCCTAAAGGCACAACTATCAGATCACACATGACATATTGTACAGCCATATCAAAATGTTCACAAATTATAATTTTTCATCACTTTTCATGTTTTAACACTTTCCTAACTTTCTAATTTGCCTATTTATTCATATTTATGAATTCCCACTATCATTTACTTATTGCTTATTGCTCATTTATGACCAATCATATGACAAGTATTAGCAATAAAAGTCCAAATTTTTTCAATGGAGTTTGTAACATGGAGCGAGTGGAGTGACGCGTGGCCATATTTCTCATTAAAAGTAGCATTTTTGAAGTCATCACTTATTTCCTAATTTCGCCAAAATGAATAAATAAAAAAAGAAAATTCTGACTAATTTCAATTTCCTGATCAAAAAATATATCAATCGAGCATGTTAGTGAAAATGGGCCATCTTGGATGGCTAATTCCTTAAACAATGCCTGTAATCTTTAAAGTGTACTGTTCAGTACGCACTTTTCTGGACTAGCATAAAAAAAAATAATAATGACATTTGTTTAGTAGCCAATTATTTTTTAACTTGATACTCACACGTGCGCAGATGAGATCTGCAAGTATCGAGGCTCCGCTGTTGTAGTACCGCAATTTTACCATTAGATGGTAAGTTTGCGCTGTGTTACGACTGCTTTTAAAGATTAAGTGTGAATTAAACTTGTGTTCTTACTTAATGGTTTATGAAGGTAGAGACAGATCATTTTGAGGTAATGAGGGAAAAATCACCTAAGAATTTCTAATACATTAAATATACCATGAAACACACCCTGACATTACCAAAAACTGGACGTCTAGGCCCAAATTGTCGAAAAGACAAGAACAATACTGGGAAACTGTATGAAAGGCAACGGGTGGATACACGTTTTTTGTGTGTAATTACTACTTTCCTGACAAATTAAGTTTCACTGTAGTGTGCTATAGCACCTTGGTTGGGAATCAGTGACTTAATGTACAAATGTGCGATTTTCTGTTTAGAATCAGATCTTGCTGATGCTACTTCAACCTGTAATGTATACAACAAAAATACAGTCGATATATAAGTCGCACTACAGTGCAAGTGACTATTATTGAAACAATACAGAGCTCTGAAAGCCAAGAGGAAAGCATGTAACACTCTTTAATTCCCTTCACATCTGGAAGCGGCACAGGCTGCATAAAGACAACACAGTCCAGATTTTTGGGAAACACAAAAAGGCATAAAGGCTGTATTAGTAGTTTACAGTATTAAAGCCCAGTTTTCTACAGTGTGATAATTAAAAAATAAACATACGCATTTCCTGTGAAATTATAATCAAATAACACAATTCATTCAGACTGTAACAGTTGAAACATACAGAAAGGCTGCTAAATAAGACCATGACAGCAGCTGAGAATAAACAGACTATTAGTTGTTATGTAACACTGAAATAAAACTTGTCTCTCTTTTGTGGTATATAAACAATGAACTCAAGCAACAAACACATGCCATTCAAAAATAAACTAAACATGTATTTCTCAAGACATTCTAATTACATTAAACAAATGTGACGAAAATATATTGATTGACGTCTTGAGCTACGTGCAATATGAAAGAAAATAAAAGTGCTTTAAACTACACTCAATGATTACAACCTTCGGTACACCTGAACAATGTAATTTTAAGGAATGCAAAAACTTCATAAAATAATCTGGATGCTGAGTTTGGCTAGGCAGAGAAGTATCCATTGAATATGTATTTGTGGTTCTAGTTTGCAGTCGTGTTGCTTGAGGTTGTGCAGGCGTACCTAAAGTTGTGGCGTTTAGCACAAAATTGGTGTCAAAAGCATAAAAACACGCTTGTACTATTTAAGGAAGAGAGGATTCCATTTAAAAAAGGTTTCACAAATGTAACCTGCTTATAATGAAAAGCTAAGTATCGTCCACGCTAAAATCATTTCAGTCTTGCTCTGACTGCGTCAATATGAGGGAAGTCGCTCTCCAGTGTGTTACCTGTCCTTTCCATTGTGCCCAAAGCACAAGGCCGCGTACAGTGTGTGTGGTCCGTCACAGTGAACGAGATCACATGACAGCAGCCCCTCAGCATGAGACCACTGACACAAAATACTGACATGGCTTTCATAGACTGACACTAAACGGAAATAACTTAAAACTGACTTGTCTTCTCAGGGCAGATGAACTGCTCCTGTTGCGTCTCATTTGCAGTCGAGCCGATCTGCTTGGCACTGCCGCTCTTTCCCTGAAGAAAGCGCTGGCGCTCCACACTGTGCCACATTCCGTAACCGAAGTAGATCAAGAAGCCTGGGAGAAGTGAATGGGATGGAGTACATTCAAATTACTCCGTTGGTTGCTTAGTGCCCTGCGACCACAAGGGTCCCCCCAAAGACAATTGCCAGATGAAAGAGCCTGGTGTAGAATTGATTTTGTCTTTTGCTTTTTAGTTTTCAAATAGCATTGAGGAAGAACACAGTAAAAAAGATAAGTGTTTAGATTAAGGTCATTAATATTTATTTTATTTTTTACGAAAGCTTCTGCACATTCTTTTAGACCTTATTCAACCACAGTAGCTGTTTGTTTGCTTGTAACCATTTATGCTGCTTTAAGTACCTCTGAGTTATGTCAATATTAGGTAGGTATGAGTAAAATTTTCCTTAAAGGGTAAGTCAACCCCCAAAATGGCGTAACAAGAATATGTTCTTTGCAGCCCCACTAGTCAAAACACTGAATTCTGATCAATATTGTGTTTGGGGAATGTGAGTTAGGCAGTAAAATCCATCTGTTTTTGTACATTTCAGGTCAAGGCCATTTATTTTTTTTTTACTTTATTGAATCAATTGACAAAAAATAAAACAATATCAGATATTTCGTTAAAAAAAGAAATCAACTTTCAAGAAACATAAATGAAATGGTATCAGGAAATCTGATTAATAGATACAATGTGATAAAAGAAAGGGCATTTTGGCACATGCTGTCGACTGAAGATGACATCACAGTTGCTCAGGTCATTTATTTGAACAAAGTTACGCAACTCTCTTGTTCTGCTTATGACGCACGCCCGCGCCATTAGTTTAGCTGCATCGTCTTTGTTGGTTTGAATGCTTCTTCTTCGTTGGATTAAATGACCCTAATTCATGTTTAGATGCCGCAGCGTGCTGCCTACAACACACTCAATGCCTCGGTCGAGGTATGCGTTCTTACTTTTTTCTCGCAAAAATGTTATCGAAGGCATCTATTGATATTGATCACTTGACTATCGCAATACATAGCTTAGCACATCAGCTCAGAACAAAAGGCCTTGCTCAAGTAACCACTGGGCCTTGCAAACCAACACTGCTGAAGTATATTGCTTTTGGGCAGTTTTGAGAAATGAAAGAAAAATGCCTGTAAAGATGACTTTGTTTAGATTGTATTCAGGAATCAAAGAAAGCTATTGGAACAGTCTTTGAATTAAATAAAAATATAAAATATTTCGTATTTTGTGATTTTGCATTATTTCCAAGCTATTAAAAAATCTTTTAAAATCTTCACGAAAAATAGTAGTTGATAAATGTATATTATATTAGGGATATATATATGGTATATATATAAATATAAATATAAGCATACATAAATACACATATGCATTTCATTTACGTAAATTCCAATTTTCGTTTTAGTTGTTTCGTTAATTTGTGAACAATAAAAAAAACCTTGCTTCGGACTAAGATACTTACCTAGCGCCATCCACGCAGAAAATCGTATCCAGGTGTCTCCACTCAATTGAACCATGAGGTAAATATTAACAAATATGCTCAGAATCGGCAGAAATGGTAAAAGGGGAACCTGTAGTGACAGACACAAATGCGCCCAATAATTATGAGCTTTTGTGTTCAGCAAGCGCCGTCTTTAATTGTCGTGGTGCTGTACATACCATGAAGGAAACCTTTTGAGTGGTCTGTGGCTGTCTGCAGATCATGACGACGCAACCGCCAAAGACAAGAAGGCACGCAGACAGTGATGCAAGGATCCATACTTCGACACCGATGATGGAGTCGATGTAGTAAGTGGTCAGGTAGCTGATCACACAAACCAGCAGCACTGTTTTTGGACAAATGACACACACATGCAAACACATAAATCCGGTACATTAAAGTTTCTTTTCATTTAGTGAAAAATCAGTCCAGCTATTGCACTGATTTGATTCTTTCTTCTTGATCTCCTGTTTGATCATGTCAAATATTTGTCTGTGATAACACATGCCTCACCTAAGACACAAATGAAGAAGTTGACCACGCTGGATGAATGCTCAGAGGGGGACACGGGTGGATGCAGGACCGCCTGCAGAACTGAGGCTTCTGCTTTTAGTGTGTTGAGGTGGGACTCTGATTCGGTCAGTTCAGACTCGCCCTCCTCAAAGGACAGACATTCTCTTTTACAGCCGCTTCCTTCTTGCATCTCCAAAGCGCCATCTGGCTGATACCTGGAGGTGAAAGTTGGTTCGGCGTGTTGAACAACCTCAAAATGACACTTAACTACGCAAGAAAATAAAAAAAATCATTTTATTTCCATACATATTTTGTAATATGTTTTATGTTTGGCTGTACTAAATTATTGTTGCTTTATTGTTGATTTGCTGCATGTCGAGCATTTCAAGTTGTACCCTGCCCTCGCCCAAAGTCAGCTGGGATAGCTGCCATCTTATCAGAGAACTAAATGAGGCCAAGTGGGAGGGATGTGCGATTGGCAGGCATGAGCAACACACAAACCGAAAAGAATATCTCTATTTTAATTCACAATATGTGGTTCATATTTTGGTCATTATTGAAAGGCTAATAACTGTAACTAAGGGAAATAAATGATTATAAGTAATGTTGTTCAAACTTGGAATGCCAAACTGTGTTTACCATTACGGGGCCTATTTTGGCAAACTGGTGCTCATGCTCTCAGTCTAAAACCGCACGTAACTTTATTTTTGTGCTAGAGTCTCTAGTATCTTTGGGGCTGCCCTCCGGGCCACGGAGTCTTCTCATTCCCGAGTCATCCAACAATTGGTTAACAGAAAGTAGTCAGGATAAAAACTACCACTTTGTCATTTACCTGCCGGGGCAATGGGCGGATTGCAGTTTGTGAATTTGGTCGACGCAATGGGCCTCACTTGGCATTTCTGTATCACCCAGTGGCAGTAATTTACACGTAAAAACAAAGTGTATTAAAAAAAAAAAAAGGAATTATTTTGTGTCTTTGCCGTTATTAATAGAATGATATGAAAATGGCTCATACTCGCAGAGCATGGTGTAAATACTCAGGCAGCCCCTTCGCATTCATACAAGAGTCACATTTATAGCGCTTACAGTACAAGTTGCACCTTACAGAAATGGGTAATCATTCCTGCGGCTTGTCAGGCAGAAAAAAACTATGTAAAATAACAAGTTTGTTGTTGTCTACAGTGCAAATGTACCCACCTGAGAATAAGTACACACACAGCAACCAGCGAGTAGGCCAGCAGAGTTCCAATAGACATCATGTCAACCAGAGCTTTGAGGTCAAACAGAAAAGCCATGATGGCTAAACAGCAAGCAAAAAGAACACCATCAGCACATTTTACGTGGAAGGCCTACGTCCCAAAACATACACAAACACATCCCAACACCTGGAGTTCTGCAAGCTCAATCCTTTCCCCAAAACAGATTATACCAAACACTTAGATCCACAAAAAACAAACGTTTGCAGGCATAGTTCATGCAGTCATTTCCACACCAAAAATATTTTCTTCATCTGATGAGCCAGCAGGCATCATCTCCATACGGAGATTCGGTTGATGTGACACTGCGGTGCTGCTCACAGCTCCCCCTCTTGTGTCCCAGCAGCTAACTCCAGTATAAAGTTGATCTCAGCTGGTCAGTGCACTCCTGCTGCTTTTTGCAACATCATGTCATAACATTCAACCACAATTCCAAAAGTTGTTTTGTATGCCGGCATGACACAATTATGTGTGGCGCACTTGAGCAAAAAGTTGCGCATTTGTTTGAGTATTCTCTCATGACAAGTTGAAAGAGCAGCATCTTAAATAAATGCAACATAACCATCAAGAAGGGAAAATATAGTCTGCTTACAAGTCAACATCTTACTGCAAAGTGTTAATACAATCAATTAATAAATAACACATTTGCAGTAGTATTGGTATTATTAAACATTAACACTTGGTTTAGGTTACCACAATAATTTCACAAATGCATTTTTGAAGGGGATTATAAATTTACTGAATTGGGGACTGTAAGAGATTTTGTTAAGTAATTGAGTTAACTTAATTTTTCTAAAATCTGGATAATATCTGTAATTTCGGTTTCCCCCCCAAAAACATATTTCCAGATTTTACATATTTTTAAATAATCATTTATTTCTACATAGAAAGTACATGTACGGTCAAGCGTAAAAAATGGTGCATCTTGATTTTCATGCTGGTACAAAGTTTTGGTGGAATTTGGCATGCGGCTCTGCGCCATGCTGTGCGGTCCTCTGGACCGAGGGAATTTTTTTTTAAAACCATCACAATATTTTTAAAATCACCCGGTGGCTGCAGCACAGCTATGATGGGGCGGGTGGTCACGTACGATCAGGGTGGAAAGGTGGTCTCCAAGTGCCCACTTAACAACAGTGATCTATGATCTGCCTGCAGTTCCTCATAAACATACTTCGCATACATGCTTCAACCTCCTGCATGGACTCCAGCAAATGAGTGTCTGCTTCCACCGTGGGAAGGAGTGCGCATCTCCCGCAGGCTAATTTTAAAGTGAATGAGAGGAATTGCTTTGTTTGGCTGTAAATGAAGTCAGTTGTGTTCACACCTACAATTGCGGAAAATGCCAGTTTGTAACTGCGCTATGGTGGGTGCATTTGTAAAAATAGTCAAAGTAATCTACCCCGCCCGTGTGCAGAATTATGCCACACCAAGTGCCATACTTTCCCTGGAAAAGATTATAGAACCTAGACAAAAAAAAAATCAATGTGGAGGCTATTTGAGTGACAATCCCATTATCTGTTAAGGAAATACTATAAAAATTTCCAGCCATCATCGATATTGTCCGAGCGGGGCATTTGACCCTTTTTGGCCAGTCAGTACCCCGGCCTCCGTTCGTTATCGCCATACGTTTCTGACCTCGACCCGCTCTGGATATTGTTAATACTCATTATGTTTCAGGTGATCTTGAGTATATGTATACTGCCTACTTGTCATTTAGAGCATGTATTTGCAGAACATGAAAAATGGTCAAAATCCCCAAAAAGATCCAGTGGGGTTTTTTTGTTCTCTTATTTTTTTCCCAAAATAAGGTCATGACAAAAATGATGTCTAGTTGTAGCTGAAGCAACCTTAACTTTTATTTAGTAAAAAATTAGAGACAGTAAAAGACCAGAATGGTCTCTTGTTGGCCAGCTCATGTGACTTAAAAAAAATGTTTTTTTTTCGCATGCTCTTCAGAAAACACTCACAAACTTGAACATGAAGCCATCACCACCGACAGCGCGTGACGATTGAAAGCCAAACAAAGCCCACACCACAAGCCTGTACAATAGGCCGTTCCTTGTCTTGGCTGCTTACCCGCGGTGGTACCTGCCGCCATGGTGGCAGCCACAGGCGACTGTCGCTTACTCACTTTGGACATAAATTTGAACAGAATGCCATCTCGTGCCATGGCAAAGAGAATGCGTGGGAGGGGAAACATGGCGCCCAACAGGCTATGGAGAAGAGGGCTCATGGTTAAGTGGAGTACACTGAGGAAAGAACACATTTCACCTGCACAACTGTGAAAGCACACATGTATAAGGAGGGATGATGGTGATGAGGGCTAATTTTGAATCAGAAATTTTGCAAACGGGTGGCTATGAGTTTTTGTATTTGGGCAGTGTCTTTCACAGTTGATTGGTGGAGAAGCTTGACGCTCCCCAGCTCTCACCTGCTACTACACCGGAGCTCATAGTGGCAATAAGGGGGGTCTTCGTCTTAGGATTGATTCGGGCTAAGGCTTTGAAAAGCACCCCATCCTCTGCCATAGCATAGATTACACGAGGCATAGGGAAAATGGAGCCCAGCAGACTGCATAAGACAGCAGAGACATGCAAGACCAACACGTTAGTCAAGATGCCCAAAAGCACACACGAGGAGTCCACAACAACACAGCAAACACAATCATATCTAAAAAGCTTCACATTGGGAGGGTGTGCCTTTCTTTTCCGATGGAGCATTGTCTGTACAAAAACAATTGGAATTGTTTTTTTAAGTGGATGTGATTTGATGCTACAAGGAAAGCACTATTGGTGCTATTCTTGCCATGTAGTTTTTTTGTTGTTGTTGTTTAGATGTCACAGCAACAACAACAATCAATCAACCAAAACAGCCAAAATGGAAACAGAAAATGGGGCTAAATTGCAAAATCTGCATTGTACAATTGGCAAAGACCACATTTTTCCGCAATCATGAATAGCATATCATGAAAACAATGTCATGCAATCCATCCAAGTTACATTTTTGAAGAAAGCACGTGACAAACCTCATGTTCACTTGAGACATTATAGCAGGACTAGGAAAGTCACAATGGGCTTCAGACGTGTTTTCCATTTTGCTGCTATGACTTTTTATTTGGTCACACTTGTTTTTCTTTTTACTGTTATCCATGTTTTTTTTTAATGTTGAATTGAATGGCGGAGAATTTAATTTGAAAGATGAGCTGAGGGGTTTTAGCTCGTTGCATATTCTGCTCTCTACTGCCATATCTTTACATATATACTGTATATGTATACACGTCACATACGAAAGACACTGTCTGAAGCCAAAACCGTACAATCATTTGACATGTAAACACGATTGGCTGTTTCTATTTCTAACCACCACTTTCAATGCAATGCAGATATTTGAAAAAAAGAAGCCCTTCACCCACAATATCCCATTTAGCGGCACGTCATTCCAACAGCAAGACTGGCAGCATGCATAATTATAAATATTTTTATCCACTGCAAATAATGACATTGTATCCCATCTTAATGTCCAAAAAAAGTTAGTGACTTACCTGGTAGACAGAGCACATAGTGAACCTACAGCGACCACATATTTGGCAGGGCTCCATCCCACATATTCAAAAGCCATGGGCAGTGGGCTTTTCTCATCCAACAGGTAGTAAGGCATCATGAGTGTAAGTGCGGCCGAAACACCAAAGTAGGCCAGGAAACACACAGTCAGTGACACCACAATGCCAATGGGAATGGCCCTCTGTGGGTTCCTCACCTCCTCACCTGCGTTGGTAACAAAACAAACCACTGCACTGTTGTACAAAGTACATCCACCGTACATCTCTGATCCGACATGCTTTTTTTTTTTTGTTCAATTATCTGTTTCGAAATCATAAAGAATGGTGCAACAAGTTAATTTATATCTAGTATGTTCACAATTTATGCAATTATTTTGTATCAAATATAAACTGCATATCAAAAGAAATGGGACCAAAAAAACATCTCCTACAGAACAACTCAACACTGATAAACGTCAATCCAACAAATTACAACCATAAGGCCAAGGCTCATACCTGTAGTTGCTATGCAATCAAAGCCCACAAACGCATAGAAGCAGGTGGCGGCTCCTGCTAATGTCCCACTGAAACCGTATGGCATGAATCCTCCAGCTCCATAATCACTACTCACGTTGCCCACGACTGATAAGTTCCTGAAACAACAATTCTGTACTGTCATCCTAGATGGTAAAATGGACAGGGTAAAGGTACAAACGGTTGAAGGAAACAACATTAATAGGGTTCTTACCGATATTTAAAGTTAAACTTAACTCACTGTACATTAAGTGTGATATAAAACTGTAATGAAAATCATTACCTGGCTACTATGGTGACATTTATTAAAGAATCCTCGGTTATCTTCCAGTTGTTTGCATCGCCTTTGACAAAGCCAGAGATGATGACGAAGAGCAGTACGAGCACATTGACAGAGGTGAAGACTTTATTGACCCAGGCTGACTCCTTCACCCCAAATGACAGAAGTCCTGCATGACCACAAACAAGATGAGCACAAAAACCTGTTAAACGAAAAAAAAAAAAAAAAAAAAGCTTTGCGGCTTTGCTTCCATTGCTAACACATTTGGTTTATTTTTTATTTTATTTTTTTAGTCCTTTCCAAAGTTTCACGCTTGATTGCAATTAGGGGTGCAGTAATGGGCAAATAAGTGGCGGCCATTCCAAGAGTTATGTAAAAAGGAGGAGAAAATAGTATTCTGAAAGCCAAAGGCTCGAAATGTCTGGCAGTGCCCCTGATTCAATTTTCATGTGACATACTTTTTGTTAGTTTTATTTGTTTTAGTTGCTTAGGAGAATGTTTACTTCCATTTCTGTATGTTTTGGGCAACACCAGTCAAAAAATGTATCATGAAAATGAAACAAACCCATGCACCATATACAAGTCGTATTGGAAATTTCCAGACAAAGAACAGGAGAGCTCAGACTCCCACTCAAAATGAGTTCTGGTTGGATTAAATGAATTTACTACTAAACTTCTGTTTCCAACTACGGATAAGTTCTTCTTTTTGGTTTAAAATGGCTTACCTTAACTAGAATCCCACATCGCATTGTGGTAGAATCCTAGTTGGTGATTGTGCCTTTTGTTTGTTGCCGTGAGCGGCAGCAGCAAATTAACAACATCATCACACATTAGTTGCCATGACTACAACTATTTCTTCATTAATTTCCTCTTCTTTTCCTTCTTCTTCCACTTCTTCTTCTACTCTCTTATGGGGTTGTCAAACAGATGTGAAAGTTTCTAATCTTACCGGAACTCATTCACTACTGTCAACACGATTAGGTCACGGGGATTATGGGTCAGGGTCCGAACTCTAATTTTAACACAAGTCACACCTTAGTATAAATTGCAGGACCAGCCAGACTAAGATAGAAAGTGAGATTTATAGTCCAAAAAATATGGTAAATACCAGCATATGTACTTGTGATGTTGCATCTTTATAGTTGATCATCATTCCTAATTGATGTTTTTCTTACCAGACAGCAGCAGAATCAAACAGACCGCAAAGAAGTCGGGGTATTGCGCCAGACCGGGAGAGTTCATGCTGAAATAAGTTTTACAGAATATTTCAATATGACCTCCTGTCATTTCATCAAATGTTCCACTCCAAGCCCGAGCTACCGAGGAGGTACCTGTGACAAAACAGAGGTCAGAACATAAACAGGAATTGTTCTCAACATACCAAAACAAATACTGTGTATTAGTCATGTGGCAGTAACTCACCAATCACATAGGAGAGAATCAGGTTCCAACCGGTGATAAAGGCCCATATCTCCCCTACAGTCACGTAACTGTAAAGGTAAGCAGAGCCGGTCTTGGGGACACGAGCTCCAAACTCAGCATAACAAAGGCCGGCCATGACAGAGGCCAGGGCAGCAATGAGGAAGGAGATGACGATGCTGGGTCCAGAGTCTCCCTTGGCTACTTCTCCGGCCAGGACATAGACACCTGCTCCCAGAGTGCTGCCCACACCGAGGGCGATCAAGTCCACAGTTCCCAGGCACCGACAGAGCTTGGAGTCTTCCAAACTGCTAAGGTCAACCAACTTTCGCCTCACCAAGGAACGACCGAATGACAGAACCTGTTCTAACATGTTGTCGCCTGTTAACACAGAGAAAATTTGCTGAAAATGTGTAAACAGTTCAAGCATGAAGATTTGCATTTGAAATTTATGCCTGTTGAAAAGCTCGAACACCTCTGATGCTGAAAAGTCAGTTCCAAAACACACAAAGATGAAACAAGGTGAGGCCAAAACTACTGAGTGGTTTGAAATGCGCCTCATGGGAAATGGCAAACCGTTTAGGAATGGTGTCAAAGTGTGTAGTGGGAGCATGCCATCCCTTTAGGAATCAATTGTTTGGAGTTATGGTGCAGATTGGACAATTCAAAGGGCTGCATTCACTAGCTGAGCATGAATGCATCACAATGACCCGGCAACGGGCATTCCAAAATCACTCAATATAAATTACAGCACACGAGAAAGAGGGAAACTGCAGCCTCTTCTTCCTTTCTCACCCAAGTGTAAAGTACAAAAGGTTCCCTTAAAGTAGCTACATTAGTGAATATAATATAAAAACAGAAATGAAATACTATCCTTCGCACTTAACAGAATAATTTTGCTTAATGTATTTTTTAGTTATTTGAACCAAAATGTGTTGTATGAATAAAGCCTGAAAACCATATCATGAGCATTTATCCCCTGCAGAGAATCATCAGAACTGAATTTCAGATGTGATGGCCCATGAAATATGTAGATTTTAAAAATCCAATTTAGTCTTTTCATTTATTGTTTGTTCTCCATTATGTCACACGGTTTTCCTTCTCTTTCTAAAATGATCTTGATACGGATCTCGACAACACAGACACACACACACACACACACCCACACAAGCATAAATGGTCAAAATTGACTTTTTGACATTTTTCATCAGAGACCAATCACGGTTATGCTCTTACCTGTGAATAGGATTCAACAAGGATAGTCCAAATTGTGATGAAAAAGCAAGAATTATCAGGTCGTTTCTGCATGAAAAATTTGCAGGTCCCGAAAAGTCCGATTGGTGATGCCTCTAGCTGCACCCTTATGTTCTGACTGAACACTGGGTTCCACACTCATTCACCTCTGTGACTGTGCAAACGGCTGAGCAGAATTTTTACTCCTCCCCTCTTTTCTCAGTAATCCTTTATTGGATCTGCCTAGCCTTACCCCTGGGGAGAATCCCATTCCTCATTTCCATGCTTGGCATTTGGAATATTACCACAATGCAACAAAAGTTATTGAAAGTTACCACAATACAACAGGGAAAAAGATGGAGCCAACGCTGTGAAAGTGGAAATAATAGTTGTCAAAACCAATTGAGACCTAAGCATGCCTACGGCCCAGGTGCAGATGCTTAGCAAGCACTGATAAGTGGTTAAGCAACTGGCATTGACAAACAATGTGTCAAACACTTGTGTTTACCCAGTGCAGGCAAGAGGAGTGCTGCTAAAAGCATAGCTGCTGATTGGTCACTGAAGGATGGACGAGCAACAGTAAAGGGGGGGTGGGTCGCCCTGCTAATGGATGACAGGTATTGCTCAATGTTCTATGAGCTATTGGACCCTCGGATATGAATCGATATTCTGCCTCACATTTGCTCACCTGGGTCACATGAGGGAAATTAAATATATGCAATTTCGCATGTACTAAAAGAAGGGATAATGTTATTGGGTTCAAGGCAATATTTCTGCCAAAAATCTGCTCAATCTTATAACCTCAGTGGGAAGGTGGCAGATGGCCTCCAGAGAGAACTTCTGAGTGAGCTACAGACCAAAGACCAAATAAAATGACCACAACCAGACCAGCTCTCTCTGAGTGTGTCCACCCCCCATATATAAATATAAATCACATTTTTCAACTACTGTTTTTTGCAAAGCTTATAACAGATATTTACTTGAATAATATCTTGGAATTGATGCGAAATCACCAAATGTGAATTACATTTTATTCAAAGACAGTTCTAGTAGCTTTCTTGGTTTCTTGAATATGATCTAAATGGAGACATTTTTACAGACATTTGTTTTTGAAACATTTCTCAAAACTGCCCACAAGCGTCACACTCCAGCAGTGTTGGTTTGCAAGGCCCAGTGGTAACTTAAACACAGTGCTTTGTTCTGAGACTTGCTAAAGACAGCTAATATGGCACAATTTATGCAAAGTATGCAAATTATTTTTAAAGTAAATCTAACTGAGTTCAAATTTTTTGGATTAATCATCTGAGTTAACGCTTTAATTTTGACAGCTGTAATATGTATATATATATATATATATATATATATATATATATATATATATATATATATATATATATATATATATATATATATCAGCATGGAATGGTCACCCAGCTGTAAGACTCTTGTTACCAGGGAACGGGTTTGAAAGCAGCCCACTGCTCCACCTATTTCGTTGTTGACTTGCACTAATTGTGTGAAGCCAATTGAATTCATTTGCCCACCAATGGCTGAGTGACCTCGCTTCAAAAACGTGGATATGGTCAACAGACTGAGTAGTGTTTGCCTTGGGACGCCGGACTGCTCGCTCCAATTAACACTGGTCTCATTAGGAAATGCTTGAGTGAACTTTTACCTAGATGGTAGACAACAACTCCAAATGTTTTAAGAAAAGGACTGGAGGTGTTTGTGTTTTTTTAATCACAGTTGAACAACCAAAATCGGACTCCCTAAATGTGTTATAATTTCCAACCAAGCACAATTTGTTGGAAAAATATGCCTTAAAGAAAACATATGTATTAGGCGTTTTTTCACTAGCTCCAGGTAGGCTAATATGGCACAATATTTACTGAGTATGCAAATTATTTATGAAGTAAATCAAACTGAGTTAATTGAGTTAAAATATTTAACTGAGTTAAAAAATGTTGGATTAATCACCTGAGGTAATGCTTTAATTTTGACAGCCCTAATTATTATATTATATAGTACCAGGAAGGGATCTGCCACCTTTGGGTTCTGTGACCTCCCTCAATGAATCAGCATCAGAATCAGAATGCCCTTTATTGTCATTGTACTCAGTGTGCAACGAGATTAGAGAGCTCCCGGCTCCAGTTCAATACAACAATAATTTAATTAAATATATAAAATAGATTAATTAAAGAATAAATCATTAAATAGAAAATAAACACAAAATTGGAAATATAAAAACACATTGTTGCTGTTCTGCAAGGAAAGGGAAGGTGTGTGTAAGAGTTCCGCATGGAGATGGCTCTCGGGAAGAAACTGTTTTTCAGTCTGTTAGTCTTTGTCTTGATGCACCTGTAGCGCCTGCCAGAGGGCAACAGGACGAACAGGTGTGAGCACGGGTGAGTATTGTCTTTAATGATATTGAGAGCTCTGCTGAGGCACCGGGTGGTGTAGATGTCCGACAGTGAGGGGAGAGGGCAGCCAATAATCCTCTGCGCAGTTTTGACTGTCCTCTGGAGCCTCACTCTGTCCGCCTCAGTGCAGCTGCTGTACCAGGTGGAGACACAGTACGTCAGCAGGCTCTCAATGGACGAGTGGTAGAAGACCAGCAGCAGCTTCTTCTCCAAGTTTAATTTCCTGAGGACCCTCAGGAAATGCAGACGCTGGTGGACCTTCTTTACCACTGCTGTGGTGTTGTGTGTCCAGGAGAGGTCATCGGAGATCTCTACTCCCAGGAACTTTAAATGAGTGGACCTGCTCCACACACACACGCCTTTGATGTAGAGGGGGGGTGGCACAGTCTTGTTCCTCCTGAAGTCGATGACGATCTCCTTTGTTTTTGCAATGTTGAGCTGTAGTCTGGTTTCCTCACACCAAGCCGTTAGTCTCTGGACCTCCTCCCTGTAAGCTGTCTCGTCACCTTTTGAGATCAGACCGACCACTGTCATATCGTCAGCCAATTTGACGATGGTGTTGTTTCCGTGGGCCGGGCTGCAGTCATAGGTGTAGAGAGCGTACAGGAGAGGGCTCAGCACGCATCCTTGAGGGGAACCGGTGCTCAGCGTTCGGGTGGAGGATGTGTAGGGGCCGAGCATCACAGTCTGCGGATTGTTGGTCAGAAAGTCATTAATCCAGGTGCGTGTGTGGGCTGGGAGGCCGAGAATGTCCAGCCATTGTATAAAAAAACATTAGTGTAAGCAAATTAAACCACTACCACAATCACTGTTAAAAAAACAACACACATTGTAACCAACACTTCAAAATACCCCCCCCCCAAAAAAGAAAATTAACAAGATAAGGGTCACTATACATTTAAAATTTCCAGACCCTAATTCCCAGACTTCTCAGTATTAGACATGAATCTTTTTTTGACATTTAAGTAAAAAGATGTGTACCATGTGAAGAGATTATGCAAATCATTTGTTATAATTATTCAGAATTTGTATGTATTGAATATTGTGTTTAATAGTTAATTTTTCATATTACTATAGACTTGAAATTTAGAAAATCAAATTCCATACTAGCGTAGGAAGACCGTAACTTCAAATTACTACCTAAGTGAGCGTGTGACTGCTTCTATATTCTGACCTGGTGATGAGCTGTGTGCATCACATTCTCTCTCTCTCCTCTTACTCGTCCCAAGATGGGAGCTGCTAGCACACCTGAATTCTGGTTGTCTCCCTGCCTCGTCTTTTCCTACCTTGGTTCTCTTTAAAAAGAGGTTCTAAATATTTTCCCCCTGTCTTATCATTCTCAACTGACCCGATGAAAAAATAATGCAGTCTTGTTAACTTTACTCCTAGCATCACTTGTAATCACACAATATTATTAAATCCCTACTTCAAACCTAAAAATGTCAGGGCTAATAAACCACCGTAGAACAAAGTTCAATATTTAGACTTTTAAAACAGACAGAGTCAAATCAGATTAAATTTTCCGACTTCAGTGGTAATTCTTCTTCCCCCTACTGAACATGGATTGCAATGCTTTGTGGTAAATTACGCCAACTACTGTACAGGAGAGACTTAGCACTCGGTGCTGCGATATGCCAATCATCTGGGGTGGCACCTGGGGGGTCCAATCAGATTTCAGGGGGGGTCCAGTGCTACCCCGGCCTCCCCTCAGGCTCCGCCAATACTCCTTTTCAAAAAATATTGTGTTCATCATTCATTTCAATTTATGCCCTGGCCTTCACTCCAAGACTGACTGACCCATTTAAAGACAGGAAATCATTTTCAGCAGTGCACTGAGGTAGACATAAGGAACAACAAATGCACAGATAAATCCTCATCCTGCTTAATAAAAAGAGCATTAAGCGAAGTAAGCATGGATGTCTGCAGGCTCCTGTGCTGATATTGCAAAAAATACACGTAACAACATTCTAAAACATGAATTCAATATATATATATATATATATGTATATATATATATATATATATATATATATATATATATATACATATATATATATATATATATATATATATATACATATATATATATATATATACATATATATATACATATATAAATTATATATTGGAATATTTAGCAACAATCAGCATACTTGATTACATTGGGACATTTTAAGAAGTTTCAACTACAAAATGAAGTTTATTTTTTTATTCTGACTACAGGAGTTAACAACTTTTCTCATTCTAATTGCAGCTCCAGATGTGAGGACATCTGTCGTTATGGAGTAACAGCAGAAATTTAAATGACAAATATTCACAAAAATCAAACTCCCAAGTGACAAAATAAAGACAGACAGACAACAAAAACAACGGCATTTTCACAAAGGAAGTCGAAATTGTTTGATTAAATGTAGGTCATGTTTGTCCTGGATTACCTCTAAAGCATTCGATAACGGACCAAATGGGGGTTTATGACATTACAAGCTCAGGATAATTAAATATTTGTTTTAGTCTCTCACTCTACGCTGTCAAGATAAAGATGCTGCCCAAGGCCTTTCCTGACCTTATACATGACTCAATATTTCCTAACTCGACCGGTGAGGCAACAATATCAGTCATAAAGCGTATGTTCCGACAACAAGATCAGCTTGTTAATTAGTAGAAGCTCATAACATGATAAGTTCATCAGAGCAGAAGTGAGGCATCTGAGTCATGTGATGTAATCAGACCACAGTTGAACTTTTCTGATGCAGTGCAACGATGGCGCATGTGCTGAGACTGAGAGGCATTAGTAGGTTGAGAACTTTTGATTTTTTTGTCTCTGTAATGTTTTTGAAACAGATGGATGATCTACCAAGTAGTTTGTGAAACGGCTGAATATGAAAGATTACATGTGAATATGTTGCACTAGCCAGAGTTTCTGCGGTATCAGAGCAAATTAATGATGATTAACAAGAAAAATGTTAAAATTAACTCAGTGGGTGTATTGTATCTATTTAAGAGTTGATGATTTTTGTTTTTTGGTTAACTAAAGATACTTAACTTGTATGCTTTGACCATCCGTATTTGTCATCACACAGATACACCATTTATTCCTATAAAATTCTCAATGAAAATGAAGAATTGCTCCCCATTACAAAATTTGAGGTTTTGTTGAATGGTTTAATTGTTTTTGAAGACAACTGAGGTTGCACAGACTCAAATCAGTCCATCCATTCACCCATCCATCTATTTTTTGTAACCTCATATGCAGTTTATGGTTGCAAAGAGGTGGGACCTCTCCCATCTGGCTTTCAGGCAGACTGCACCCTTGACTCGACGCCAGTCACTCACAGGGTAAATCCAAAGACAGACAACCATTCACACTCACATTCACACCATCACTGAATGAGAACTGAACTCACATGGAGGTCAGGCAAGAAAACAGCATGTACACTAATTAGTGGCCAGGCAAGTCTCGAGTCTTAAAATTTCTGACTTAACGCTGACATGAGTCAAGACATGGGAGTCTTTGAAATGAGACACATTGATTTGAACTCCATGACTTGTCATTCTGTTCACATTTAATTTTGAATTATTATTTTTTTAACATAGTGCAGTGTGCCTTTTATTTTTGAAAGAAAAGGGTTTTTTTTGTTTTTTTTTGTGTCGTGCGTGCCAACAATCTGGCTACCGCGGAACGAAGGCTGAGGTTGACTCGTTGAGCAAGTTTCACCAAATATTAATATTTTTACATTCGTTATGCAATTAATTGAAAAGGCAATACAGTGATAGATTAGATACCAGTCATTATATAATCTTGAAACTATTCAATTAAAAAAAGTCTATCATTATTTAAGCATATAGACTTCTATACATCTGGTCATGAGCGTGTCCGCCATATTTGACGTGGTAGGGAACCCGTAATTCAATGCACGTCAACTTCACTGAACTTTATAAAGTGAAACCCTTCAATGAAAATGCCTGTCCTTCACCCATTACCACGCACAAATAGATTTGGGAAACATATCGGCACCAAAAACAACACATGTATTTTTGTTTTATTATTTTTTTTAAATCTGATGATTACACGTTTACTATATCACGTTCTGAATACCGGTGCTTCCCTATGGAATGATGTCCCATTAAATGTTAGGCAAGGCCCCTCCCTCTCTGTCCACTTTTAAAACCCGTTTGAAGACATATTTTTATTCTTTAGCTTGTGACTCTATATGAGACTGTCGCTGTTCTGCTATTCTTCTGGTATCACTTGTAAATCTGTTTATGTGTTTTAATTTGTGTTCTAAGTTATATTACAGCATATGGAAAGCACTTTGTTACAGCTCCAGCTGTTGTGAAATGCGCTATATAAATAAAGTTATATTGTATTGTATTGTATTGTATTGTGTTGTATTGTATTGTACAACTTAAGTGTGTGCATTTATTTCTTACTTTCAATTTCTTGTTTGATTAATTTTTACAGATAAGGTACTTGGGTGGCACGGTGGATGACTGGTTAGCATGATGGCCTCACAGTGCAGAGGTGCAGGGTTCGATTCCGGCTTCAGCCTTCATATGGGGGGGTTGCAAGTTCTCCACGTGCCTGCGTGTGTTTTCTCCAGTTACTCCAGTTTCCAAAGATATCCGTGGTAGGTTAACGAACACTCTAATTTGCCCCTAGGTGTATTTGTGAGCGTGGATGGTTGTTTGTATTTGTGTGCCCTGTGATTGGCTGGCAACCAGTTCAGGGTGTACCCCGCCTTCTGCCGGAAGGCAGCTGGGATAGGCTCCAGCACCCTGTAACCCTCGTGAGAATAAGCGGCTTAGATAATAGTTGGTTGGATAAGGTACTCGTTTGTGTTCTGATCAGTGAAAAAATATTTTATCACTCCAGTATATGTTGTGACTGAGCAAGATTTTATGACTCAATTTGGGATTTGCTTGAACCTAGTAGTTATTTGATTCATTTGAAATTTGGTGGCAAATGGCCTTTACTTGCATGATATATTTTCCACAGTAACTTGGGACTTGCTTGAGACTTGAAGTTTAGGACAACTTGAGGCTTACTCCCATTTCTAGAATATGACAAGCAAACTGGACGTGTTATGCCACAGAAGCAGCATGTCTTTGAAGGTAACCTTAACAAGCTTTTCCGAGTCTACCCTTCCCCTTAGTCCATAGCAACCCTTGCTGTTGATTAACAAATGACAATGACCTCTACTTTTTTCTCAGTATTAAGGAGTTCCATCTGCTCTGTGGCTTTCTTTACTGTTTTCCCCAATGTCATTTTGGCCATCACCTCAGTCCCTCTCTGCATCTGTGTAGGCTCTTCCATGAGTTTGAAACACAACCTTGCTCATTTTCTTTGATTCCAGCTCCGGCCTTCCTGTGAGGGGGTTGCATGTTCTCCCCGTTTTTCTCCCCGGTTTTCGACGGTTTCCTCCCACATTCCAAAAAACATGCATGGCAGGTTGATTGAACACACTAAATTGTCCTTAGGTCTGAGTGTGAGCGCGGGTGGCTGTTTGTCTATGTGTGCCCCGGCAGACCTAGTGAGGAGAAGCGGTTCAGATAATGGATGGATAATAATAATAATTATAGCCCTAGTTTCATTATTTAAAGCATCAGGTAAAAATGCGCATGTGCAACATGGCCTATGAAAAAAAAAACTTCTTGCCCCTTGTGGAGAAGATAAATCTAGTAGATGTCCTCAATAGTTGAACAGAAAAGATTGCAAGACTGCCAAGTAAACACTTCTAAAGGGAGAGAAACCTCTGTTAACTGTTTTTTTCCACATGTACAAAATGTTTGTTTAGGTGGTCTTTGAGGGATTTATCAAAACAGCGAGCCTGCTCGCGATATATTTGGTGCAAACGCATCCTCTTTTTTAAATTACATAAAGAAGAACATACCATCAGTAATGCATGGAGGTTGCGGCATATTTCTTTGAGGCCGTTTTTCTTTTTTCAGGTGCAACAGGGCCCAAGGTAGAGAATTGTGAAAAGTTACAAATACCCATTACTGTTATTAAAAAATCTTCAGGCTTCTGCCAAAAAGAAATAATTGGGACATTCAGAGGCACTTTTGGTGTCAGATGTGCTGACTGCCATTTTACGTGAGGTTCGATGTGATTGGTTAATTTCTGAACACAGCCACAGTGAAAAGAGAAATATGTATTTAATTGTACGGGTGATAGGTCATATTAATAGTGGACCGTGCAATTATTTATCTTGGTCTTATTTGTTACATCACACACAAAAAAATACAACTGAACTTAATGATTTAAAATTTATTATCCATTATGCGTGACATCAATTTCATCGAAAAAAGATTTAAAGGGCTTTAGGACCACGCGGCGAACCGCTACGAAGAGCTTCCAGTGCACATCATAATGGTTGTGTGGACGTTTTCTATGACTGTGTTTACCTGAGCGTAACTCAGATATACGCGTTCAGAATCGAACCTTTCCTTTAAGGTTTGTGCCTCAATCGCATATAATCAGTTTGACTGTGCTTGTGGCTCGCTTGATACCTGCCAATGGAGCACATCCGACTTCCAAAGGTAACCGCAAATCTGATGGTCATCGGTTCCGCAATGCACCCCGACTGACACTCACCCCTGCAAAGCTGTCACTCGGTTTGGAGGCTTATACTCAGCGATATAGGACAGAAATGTAGTCTCCACTGAAAGGGTGTTAACTGCGAGAGCCACGTCGACTGTTCGCTGGGTGGGCGTATGAGTGGAACGTGTAACGGTGCACAAACTGTACATCAATCCACCGCGAACTGTCAGTGTGGGGGGGGGGGTGATAATGACGTCATTCGTGCGAAATGGTGGTTGTTTTTCATTCCTTTTCTACCTCAACCAGGTGGAGAAGGTCCGGCTGCTAGACAGAGTGTTCACCAAAAGAAGCAGGGTGGGCACGCTCTATCTGACGGGCACCCACACCATCTTTGTGGAGAGTGAAGGTAGAATGCGCAATGAAACATGGGTATGTGACCGATGGAAGGGATGAAGGATCAGTCCAATTTTTCTTAAGACAAAAGTACTTCATAAGTGTTCTTCCACGTTACATTTCAAAGCAGCGACTCTTCATGTCCATACCTTTTGTCTTATTAGGTTCTTCACAGTTTGGTTTGCAGTGTAGAGAAACAATCAACCACACCTTCTGGATGTCCTCTGCTTATACACTGCAAAAACTTCCAGGTTCTTCATTTTGTCATACCTCAAGAGCGAGAATGCCATGATGTGTACGTGTCCCTGCAGCGTCTCTCCCAACAAGGTAAATTGTTTCCTTCAAGCCTGTGCAGATTGTTACTGTCACCATGCATGAAAAGTGTTTGATGAGCAGTTTTCTGAGTGTTTAGATAGCTAGTTTGACGGATTAGCCAGCCAGGTTGCAAGTAACTGGACTTGCAGTAAAAAAACAAAAAACAAACTGTGTGCATCAATTGACATTCACTCTGTAATGCATATGAATAACCTTGACATGATCAACAGAGTAAATCGTAAACACTGGGGGCTAGTGACCTGGCTGACCTGCAAATAGTAAAAAATCTAATTATAATTGACGTCCATTGAAATGCATTGAGGAGGAATAATTAAACCCCCCAAATTAATTACAAAACATTCAATATGCGTTTTCCAAGAGAATTGGGCACCCAGAACCCACAGAAAAATGAAAATACTGAAAAAATTGCAAATATGTATACATAAATATATATTCAGCCTGAGTTTAGTGCACAGTCTAGGGCAGCGGTCGGGAACCTATGGCTCTTCCGGAGACGTCATATGGCTCCCAGACAGTTTGGAGTTGAGGGGGCCAAAACAAATTAAATTAAATTAAATTAAAATATATATATATTTTGGAACTGGTTTTAAAATACTAGTGATAATCTTAATAATATTAAGTAATTTAAAATTAGTTTTAAAGATACATTTTAAAAGTCAGGGGTGGGTTGCGGCACTTGCAATCCGCCGGTGACCCGAGGATCAGGTCGGGAACCAATCGATCGCAAGTACGTCACGGGTCATTGTCAATGTACGGAAATTAATTTTATCAGAGATAAAATTTCAACCCTTCAACCCGCTCAACCCTTGTAACAGGAAAGATGGCGAAAAGAAAAAAAGATGATGATTACCGTACATTCCAGGCTGCGTGGACAGAGGAATTTGCATTTGTGGAGAGAGCAGGATCCGCAGTATGTCTAATATGCAATGACAAAATTGCATCAATGAAACGCTCAAATATAAAGCGGCACTTCGATACGCGTCATGCTTCTTTTGCATTGAAATATCCACCGGGGGACAGCAGGAAAAAGGCATGAGAAAAGCTGCAACGGAAAGTGCAGACGAGCCAGCAGCAACTGCGTGTCTGGACCACGCAAGGTGACAGTAATTCCGCTAGCTTTGCGGGTGCTTTGGCAATAGTGAAGAGTGGAAAGCCATTCACAGATGGCGAATATGCCAAAACATTTATGCTTGATGTGGCCAATGAACTTTTTGATGACTTTCCAAATAAAGCCAAGATAATAAAAAAAAATAAGAGACATGCCACTGTCAGCAAGAACGGTTCACGATCGGAGCATCATGATGGCGAATCAAGTCGAGGAAACACAAATTAAGGACATAAACGCTGGGACATACTTTTCTCTCGCGTTAGATGAGTCAACAGACGTTAGCAATCTATCTCAGTTCAGTATAATTGCCAGGTATGCTACAGGTGACACACTGCGTGAAGAAATCTTGGCTGTTTTGCCAATGAAAGAGACAACAAGAGGAGAGGATTTATTCATGTCGTTCATGGAGTTTGCTAAAGAAAAAAAAATACCACTGGATAAACTTATTTCTGTGTGCACTGATGGTGCACCATGCATGTCGGGGAAGAACAAAGGGTTTGTAGCACTTCTCCGTGAGCATGAAAAGAGAGCAATCCTAAGTTTTCATTGCATCCTGCACTAGGAGGCGCTTTGTGCTCAGACGTGTGGCCAGCAACTTGGTGAGGTGATGTCGCTGGTCATTCGAGTGGTCAACTTCATTGTCGCCCGAGCTTTAAATGATCGGCAGTTTAATGCTCTGTTGGAAGAAGTTGGAATCAATATCCCGGTCTGATTTTACACAACAACGTGCGTTGGTTGTCCAGGGGGAAGGTGCTCAACCGTTTTGCAGCTTGCTTGAGTGAAATACGGATTTTTCTAGAAATGAAAGGCGTCAAGCATTCTGAGCTGGACAATACTGCCTGGCTCCTGCATTTTCACTATCTTGTGGACATAACTGGCCATCTAAACCAGCTTAATGTGAAAATGCAAGGTATTGGGAATACAATCTCATCCCTTCAACAAGCAGTGTTTGCATTTGAAAGCAAGCTGGAAGTTTTTCTCGGGGACATTGAAACAGGTCGTCTTCTGCACTTTGAAGGACTGCAGCAATTTAGAGATGCATGCTTAGCAAGCGACCACACACAACATCTGGATCTCCAGCAGCTAGCTGACTATACGTCCAATCTCCTGCAGTCATTCAAGGCACGTTTTGGAGAATTTCGTGCGAACACTGGTCTTTTCAAATTCATCACTCATCCACATGAGTGTGAAGTGGACAAAATCAACCTGATGTGCATCCCCGGAGTCTCCATCGCAGACCTTGAGCTGGAAGTTGCAGACCTGAAGGCATCTGATATATGGATGACTAAGTTCAAGTCACTTAATGGAGAGTTGGAAAGACTTGCACGACAGCGAGCAGAGCTGGCGAGGGAACACAAGTGGTCAGAAATAAAAACGCTTCAACCTGAAGACCAGCTAATTCTTAAAACTTGGAGCGAGCTTCCTGTGACATACCACACAATGCAGCGTGTGAGTATTGCCGTACTGACCATGTTTGGCTCTACGTATGCATGTGAGCAGTCATTCTCGCATATGAGAAACATTAAGACCAACCTACGCTCGCGTTTAACGGATGGAAGCCTCAACGCCTGCATGAAACTCAACCTCACTACATATGAACCAGACTACAAGGCCATCAGCAAAACCATGCAGCACCAGAAGTCGCATTAAAAGTAAACCTTTTATTATTTTTATTATTATTATTATTATTATTATATGCTTAAAATACTATATGGCTCTCAAAAAATATATATCTAGAAATAATTTGGTTTTATGGCTCTCCAGGTCAAAAAGGTTCCCGACCGCTGGTCTAGGGTGTAACCTGCCTCTCACCCAAAGTCAACTAGGACAGACACCCGACACCCTCTCACCCGTGACCCTAGTGAGGATAATAGATGCATGGATAATATAGACATACATCTGCGCGCTATTGCTTTGGTTTGTCATTTACTCCACAGTCCAGGTGTGTGTTCTGCCCATGCATGTGTGAGTTTTCTCCACAGTCTCTCTCTTTATGGCACATTTCTCAAAACATGTATGTTAGGTTAATTAAATCAACAATGTCCATACAGTAAATGTGAATTGGTCATGTGAATTTCAGTTTTTTTTTTTTTTTGAGAGGCAGTTTATTCAGCTCCCAAGTGGCTTGTTATGTTGGGTGACACGGGGGATGTCGCTCCATAGCCAGATATGCTGTCTTCCCTGCCTTGCCATTAGCACCTGTTGACAGTTACTAGCGATTGTCAGAGTCTGTCCCCAAAAAAACAACAAAGAGTTGGGGGTCGCGGTGCAGAGATAGCTGTATTTATGGCACTTGTTCCCTACGCTCATTCAGCTCAACTCAGCATGTTTATTTTCACTCTAGTATATGCTCTGTATTTGCTCTTACACAGTCGCGTACTGCTACGCACACAGACTTCCATATAACAGGCAGCCTGCGTGCGCACTCCAACCATAAATGGCTGCGGAATATTTAGTATGCGGTGGACTCAGGACAGTTTTATTGGTCCAGCAAAATCTGTAAAAATCCACAAATAAACTGAATCACATTAAAAGGTGCATGGTTCAATGCACGGGAAAAAAAAGTAGCAGCTCATAGTCCGGAAAATACGCTATATTACCAAATTATGTAGAGGTGGCCACGAATCATGAAATCCAATTTCCGTAGAAAAGTACGCGATCGACATATATTGATCAATATATGAGATCTGCCTGTGTGCAGTGTAGTGTTCTATATATTATTATATATCACCTTTGGCCAAGTGGCGATGAGTTGCAAATGAAATCGGAGTTATTTCGGTGGCTATTCTAACCTCAGGAGTATGGTGCCTGGTTCACTAAAGTCCCACCTCTCTAGGTGTGGCTGCGATGCCCCTTTCATGACGTCCTAAAGCCGGTGCTGGGGGCATGGCGAAGGAAACAATGAATAGTAATACATTTATCTTGTGGAGCTTTACACCCTCGATCCTTGGTCAAGCAGAAATCTTTCAACATTATTGATGTACTATTCTTCCATGCAAATTGAAATGTGTGCAGCAAATAAGTCTATTTTCATACAACAAAATACGTCTGACATATCGTGCTTGACAACAAAGCTAAGGTGTATTAATGTTAATATTATGTCATCATTTAGCTACCCGTTTGATTTACTTACAGCTCCTGCCTCCCACGCAGGTTTGATTGTGGTGATTGCGCCAGTTTTAAAGTTTAATCATCTGGCAAATCCACTTTTGTACTGCCCAAAGGTCACCAGACAGTCCTCTGAAAAATAATGATCACAGACAAATGTTATCGCTCCAATTGCCTCTTTCCTTAATACGCTTGTTGAGCGTCCTGCTGGTTTTTCTGAGAAACTGGCTATGTATTTAGTTTGCAGAGGTGGTGGATGGTCAATTTTAAACGTATAAGACTGAGGAACCATCATTTGAATTGGATTGAGCTAGTGCTTAAAGAGCAGGAATGCTTTGAGATGGGTCAATGGAGGAAAACACAATTTGGGGGTGTTTTAGGTGAGGAATTATCATTGGAACATGGCTAAAAGCCCCGCCCCCCTTAAGAAAACTGTTGATTTAGCATGATCTGGCACCTCTCATATGTGTACAAATTGCAACATTATTTGCCTCGCTCTAGTTTGTGTGCTCACTGTGCTGTGTGTCTGTACCCGACCCCTTCCCCCTTTTGTTTATAGCGTGAACACACAGACACCAACACACCACACTTCTTGGCCAAAAACATGCAGGTTTAACAGAAAAATAAACAAGGCAGCTCCCAATCTGGAAGCAGTTTCTGTCATCCTCTTCAAAGAGCAGGAAGATAGAACTGAATTGCTCCCAACCGCAGATTGACACGTGACCCTGAGTATATTACTTTTCATCCAACGTTAGCTAGTGTCATATATCAGCCAGTACTGAATTTGCAGCAGGGAAAAATACAATTGTTTTTCTTTTTTCTTTTTTTTGTACTGCTATGGCATAACCACAATTTTCATAGATTTAAAAAATGGGTTTGCCAATCTTAGATTTACTAATTAAGCATGTGAGATGATGCTTCTCAGGCTGACTTTTATCAACCTTTATTTTACCTTGTAGAGCATTATGATGAGCTGTATTGCTTTTCATATAAACCAAACATTGATGAGAAGGAGAGACGGCAGGCGTGGGACTTCTTGGACCTCAGCGCTGAGTACAGCAGAATGGGAGTCCCAAACTCCCTTTGGAAACTCTCCTCAATCAACCGACACTACAAGGTCAGGACATTGAGATCTGTGACCAAGCAATTGATCTTCATACTAATGTGGACCTTGCAATAACTAAGTTTTGTTTATTTTGGTAGGTGAGTGACACTTACCCTGCTGAACTCTTTGTACCCGAGTCAACAACTCCGTCAGTCATCACCGGAAGCTCCAAGTTCAGGAGCAGAGGAAGATTTCCTACTCTTTCATACTATTCCAAAGGAAATCATGTGAGTTGATGGCATGCAATTGTTTTTGCTTTATATGTAATTTGTCATAATTTTTTTTCTTAATCGACAAATCGTACTTCTTGATATGACCAACGTCTTCGTGGTAGCCTGTCAGAGTAAGAAGCATTCTTAATTGAAACAACCTGGTTTGTGATTTGTTCCTTCAAACAGTCTGGTGGCTGTAGTATGATTGACCATTCTTGTTGCTATCACGTTTGTTATTATGTCCTTTGGTCAAGTGTGATGTAGTGAAATCCTCTGGGGAAAAAATCTTTTGTGTGAAGCCCAGTAAATATGTTTGAATATTTTTAGTTGAATCAGAAGGCCATATGACTCTTGAGCAAAAGCATCTTGGCTATTTTTATGCTGATCAGCCTTAATGTTCATAAATCATTTTATTAGTCCTTAACACAACAGTTGGAAGTGCTTTATGAGTGCAAGGTCAACTTCCCAGGGCTGAGGATCCAGTGTGTGAAGCCCAAAACATACAAGAGGCTAATGTTTGGTTAATGAGTCTGAAGGGAGAACTGAATAATAATTTGTGGCCTTGTCTCCAGTGGCTAATAAATGGAGATATGAGAATATTATTCCTCTTGATATGCACGTCAACGAAAAGTGCTTCAAATGGTTTGTCTTTGGGCACACAAGTGTCCATTTAAAGTAATAACATTTATAATCGACAAGATTTGTAGTGTGTAGTTGATTCGTGTGAAATCATCCACATGTGAAGCTTCCTCTCACCTCCTCCCAGGCTGCCATCTGCCGGAGCAGCCAACCTCTTTCGGGCTTCAACGCTCGTTGCTTGGAGGATGAGCAGATGCTGGAGGCCATACTGAGGTCCAATCCCCACAGCGACTTCATGTATGTGGTGGACACCAGGCCCAAGGTGAGCCCCATGGATGGAAAGAATGCTCTGTAATAATACAAGTCATGCAGTATTGTGGTGTGTATGTTCAGGTGGGCTGTATTTTCCAAACAGGATTTGCAGCTGGATATGCTCATAGATAAACACTTGGGACAATCTGGGATCTTGTCTTGGAACACTAGGATCAGTATTATGTAATTGGTGTAAAACATAAAAAAACAACAACTAACTGATCATCTAACAAACAGCCGAATATCTTTCCAGTTAAATGCCATGGCAAATCGAGCTGCAGGAAAAGGCTATGAGAATGAGGACAACTACACCCACATTAAATTCCAGTTCGTCGCCATAGAGAACATCCATGTGATGAGGAACAGCCAACAAAAAATGCTAGAAGGTACAATAATTACTAATTCTCACAGAGGCTTTACTGCTGGAATGTTTTGTTGGCAGCGTACTCATCACTTTTTTCTGAAACGATTTCATCACTTCAGTGTTTATGTAAAAATGTATGATATTTGGCATCATCTTTCAAACTCTCGTTATTTTCACATGATTATAGCGTGGCGCAACCCAGAGTTATGCTTCAGGCTTTTAGACGCACTCAGCCAGACTGCACTGCACTGTGCTGCAATCAAGCTTCAGTTGAGCCCACAGGAGAATTTCTGGGTATTGTGCCGGGGTGATCCCAGGAAGACTTTGAATCCATCTGGGTTTTATTTCTGAGCTATTTTGGTTTCCTGGAGTGCACAATCTGCGACCTACCCCCAAAGCAAAACCGAGGGCGTGAGAATGATGTGGTTCCTAGTCTGAAAAGTTGTAGCTGTTGTCCACTTGTTATAACTCTCCGCCTCCTGGCAGCTATAAAAAATTTGAGACAAAGCCTCTGCCCTCCAGATATTGTCAGCGTGTCCGATCGCATGCTTGAATGCAATTTTAAAGCCCCCCCGCCTTGCAGGATCATCTTAAATTTTTCATTTAGATGGTAGCCTTGCTCTCGTACATTAAGTAATGATGAACTTGTTCACCTGTTTCCTCTCCTTTCATCGCCCCATGAAGATACACAAATCTGTGCAATTTCCGAGTGCGAGTAAAAATTGTTATTATCCCAAGGCGTGTCTCAAATACTAAATGATTTTTAGAATTGCTAATTTTCCATAAAAAAAACTTGGACCAAAAAAACTGCCCGGGAATATTGGTTGGTAGGGGGAGCGGGTGATTGGGGGCGTGAGGAAGCCGCATACCGATCCCAAATCAAGGTTTGCCTTTTACTAGGCCAAAAAGCTCAATTTTTAAATGCCGACCGGGCTACATGGAAACACTATCATGGCATTTGACTGCTTGGCGAAGTTAGTGGCGTGGTGATGGGAAGATGTTTATGTTTGGTTATATGTCTGCTGCATGTGCCAGATGCATGAATCTGCACACCTATTGCTACAGATAATGCAATAAACCCGTTTATCTCTGGGATAGATTCCAGATATACCAGAAATAGGTGGAAATATGCACATTTTTTTTATTGTTTAACTCTTTCCATGAGCTTTGAAAAGCTTAAATAAAAAAAAAAACACACACACACACACACACTTATAATGCATCCCACAGTGCGTCTTCTCCCTCAGTTTTTCAAACAAAGTGTACTTGCTTAAAGATGTGTGTTTATTTGTCACTCACAGACAGTTGTTTATTTTAAAACTGACACAATGTTGATTAATGTTCGTGAATATTTTGAACACCAAAATGCAAATGCATTTAATTTTGTCTAACAAAAGTCCGCTAGCTTATTGCTCACTAAGAATGTGAAATGCCATACATGTGCTAATGGAAATGGGCATTGATGTTCCGATAATTTTAAACCTTCAAACAACTGCTTCTTCAATACACACGGAGCAGCAACACATACAATCATCATACAACAATAGAATGTGGGAACAACAAATATTACAACAGCAAATGTGCTACTTGAGTACACTGAAGGTGCATCCTTTTATTTTTGCTGGTAATTACACTTCGTCTTTGATAGTCACTCTCTCTTCGAAATCAGTAATACAGCAGGGGTGTGAACAATGAACAGCGATTCACTGTAAAGCAAACAAAATGACTCAAAAGAAGCATCATGTCACGTCAACTGTGTCTTCTGCTACAACAAAAAGACAAAGATGTGTGTTCTTTCATAAAGTCTAGTATTGTCAGTGTTTGCTGCCACTGAGACAGCTGTGTTATGAATGCAGTGTGTGAGCTGCGTTGTCCTTCCATGTCTGACTTCCTGGAGGGCCTGGAGAGCTCAGGCTGGCTGAAGCACATCAAAGCAGTTTTGGATGCAGGTGTCTTCATCGCCAAGGTCAGTCTGCAGATTAATCCCCGCTGTCTTCTTCACTACTACTCTAAATATAAGCTTGTGAGTGTTTAACTTACGTTCTGAGTTTATATACAAAACAACTTGTATAATAATGCGCTACAAATATGACACATGACACAATATATTTTGGGACATTGTCACAATTCTCATCTTTATAGCTCTAAATACCACCACAAAAGATTTCAATTGAAATGAACGAGATGTGCTTTAACTGCAGACTTTCCGCTTTTGCTTCGACTGAGTTGGTTCAAGCAATATTATCTGCTCATATTCAGCCAAATGCTTCGGAACTCATTGGACGCGACTTTACAGTGCAGATGGACAATGACCCCAAGCATACTGCGAAAGCAACCGAAGAGTTTTTAAGGCAAAAAAGTGGAATGAACCAGAGGTTGTTGTTTGGTGCTCATTTTTTTCCCGGCCCACCGACCTCATGGATAAACATTAAGACTTGTGGCACATCTGGGCAAGGTTTATTGATAATATGTGTAGATGTCATTATTTTTTTTCGGTTTTCACTTTTTATTTCATAGAGCCAGGCTACACAATGGCATTTACTGTTTTATAAAAAATACATTAAATTCATATATAACACAATTTAAGTTAGTCTGACTTGCTGTTTCGGACCTTGTGATCCAATAACTAGCTAATTATACGTCTCGAGGGCAGCGGTCCAGTGCCCAATCTTCTTTTGCAGCACGGACCACAAAGACATATTTAGGAGCAATACAGAGATGACCTCTCGCCGGTGGCTCTCCTACAACGCGTTTGGCCGCTGTATATTACAGCAACAGTTGTTCATAGGCTATGCAGCGTGTCACGAGGATCAACTTTAAAATAAAAGCACACAAATTAGGACTGTACATGCATGTCAATGCCTCACTCTGCTTTTATTTTGAAATTGGCTTCTGGAGTTGAGGCTGTACAGCCTGACTACAGTCAAGATGACTGACCGAGCTGGATTATTCTAGGACGCAAAAGCGCGGCGACAGACTTGAACCGCAGCGCATTATTCAAACACCGCTGAGGTGCACCCCTGAATGTTATGCAATGGCCAAGTCAATCACCTAACCTGAACCCGATTATGCCAATACGATCACTTGCTGAAGATAAAACTCAAGGGAAAATGCTCCCCAAAATAAATTAGAAATGTCAATTAGACCTCAGACTTATGGCATTTTCTATGTCATGCAAAAGTTTAGGTGTAACTTCAGCGTCATATCCTCTGTGCCCGTTCGTGTGTTTTGCAGGCCATTGCAGAAGAAGGTGTCAGTGTGCTGGTTCACTGTTCAGATGGTTGGGACCGTACTGCTCAGGTGTGCTCTGTGGCCAGTGTGCTGCTGGATCCATACTACCGGACAATCAAAGGACTCATGGTACAGACTAACT